>NW_020175387.1:3260919-3269243 GCF_003031525.2 Neophocaena asiaeorientalis asiaeorientalis | reverse complement strand
TATATATAATTGACTCATGTGAGTATAGAGGATGAGATATCCCAAAGTCTGCAATCAGTAAGCTGGACATCCAGGAATGCTGACGTGTAGTTCTAGTCCTTTTCTGAAGTCTTGAGAATCAGGAGAGCTGATGGTGTTATTCCAGTCTAAAAGCCAAGAAACTTGAGATCCAAGAAGAGCCAATGTTTCAGTCTGAGTATAAAGGCCAGAAAAGACCAAGACCTTGGCTCAAGCTGTCAGGTGGGGGGAGCTCCCTCTCCTTCAGTCTTTTTGTTCTTTTCAGCTGATGGGATGAGGCCCACCCACATTTGTGAAGGCAATCTTCTTTAATCAGTGTTCTGATTCAAATGTTAATCTCATCCAGAAACACCCATAGACAGAATAATGTTTGGTCAAACGTCTGCTCATCATGTGGCCCAGTCAGGTTGACACAAAAAATTAACCGTAGCAGTAGCTTTGTAATAGGGTTTGAAATCAGGAACTTCAAGTCCTCCAACTTCTTTCTTTTTAAAAACTGTTTAGGCAGTTCATATGAATTTTAGGATGAATTTTTCTTTTCTGAAGAAAATGCTGTAGGGATATTGATAGGGGTTTTATTGAATTTCTAGATTACATTGGGCAGTATGGACATCTTAACAATATTAAGTCTTCCAATCCGTTAACATAAGATGCCTTTACATTTATTTGTGTCTTTAATTTCTTTCAACAATGCTGTGTAATTTTCAGTGTACAAGTCTTTCACCTCCCTGGTTAGGTTTATTTCTAAAAATTGTATCCTTTTTTATGTTATCATAAATGGAATTGTTTACTTAATTTTCTTTTTGAATTATTTATTTAGAATGTATAGAAATGCAACTTTTTTTCCTCAGTGTGTGTATGTATGTGTTAGTTTAGTATCCTGCAACTTAGCCAAATCTGTTTCTTAGTCCTAACATTTTTTGTGGAATCTTTAAGGTTTTCTACACATAAAATCATGTCGCCTATGAATAAAGATGAATTTACATCTTCCTTTCCAATTTGGATGCCTTTTATTTCTTTTTCTGGCCTAATTGGTCTTGCTAGAACTTTGGACACTATGTTGAATAAAAGTGGTAAGAACAGATATTTTTGCCTTGTTCCTAATCTTAGAAGAAAAGCCTTCAGATTTTTACCATTGAGTATGATGTGATCTGTCGGCTACAAATGAAGGTAGTTTCCTTCTATTTTTAGTATGTTGAGTGTTTTTATCATGAAAGTGTATTGATCTTGTAAAATGCTTTCTCTTCATCAGTTGAGGTTATTGTGTGTTATTGTCCTTCATCTTGTTAATGTGGTGTATTACACCAACTGATTTTTGCATGTCAAATCACCTTTGCATTCCAGGATTAAATCCCACTTCGTCATGGGGTATAACCATTTTAATGTGCCATTGGAGTCAGTTTTGCTAATATTCTATTGAATATTTTAGCATCAATATTCATCAACAATATTAGCCTGTAGTTTTCTTTTCTTGTAGTGTGTTTGGCTTTGGTATAAGTGTAATGTTGACCTTATAAAATAAACTTGAAAGTATTCTCTCCCCTCCATTTTTTGGAAGAGTATCAGGAAGATTGGTCTTAATTCTTAAAGTGTCTAGTGGATTTCTGCAGTGAAGCCATCTAGTCCTGGACTTTTCTTTGTTGGGAGGTTTTTGTTACTAATTCAATCTCCTTACACATTATTGGAGTATGTTCAGACTTTCTACTTATTTATGGTTCAGTTTTGGTGAGCTGTGTGTTCTAGGGATTTTTCAGTTTCTTCTAGGTTATTTAATTCATTGGCATACAACTGTTCACAGTGTTCTCTTATAATCTTTTTGTTTCTATGGCATTATTTGGAATGACTGTTCTTTTTTTCTTTTTGGGTACACGGGCCTCTCACTGTTGTGGTCTCTCCCGTTGTGGAGCACAGGTTCCGGACGCGCAGGCTCAGCGGCCATGGCTCACGGGCCCAACTGCTCCGTGGCATGTGGGAGCTTCCCAGACTGGGGTATGAACCTGTGTCCCCTGCATCGGCAGGCGGACTGTCAACCACTGCATCACCAGGGAAGCCCACAATGACTGTTCTTATATTCCTGATTTTAGCCAGTTCAGTTTTCTCTTTTCTTAGTAAATCTAAGGGTTTGCCAATTTTATTGATCTTTTCAAAAAAAACTCAGTTTCATTGATCTTTTTCTATTGTTTTTCTATTGTCTATTTTATTTATCCTTTCTGATCTTTATCACTTCCTTGCTTCTGTTGCTCTTGTATTTGCTTTTTTATTCTTTTCTAATTTCTTAGGGTGTAAGGTTAGGTTTTGGATTTGACAAACATTTTTTAAAATGTATGATTTATAGCTATAAACTTCCTTCATTTTCATTTGTTTCAAGGTATTTTCAAATTTCCCTGTGACTTCTTCTTTGACCCATTACTTATTTAAGAGTGTGGTTTTTAGTTTCTATATACACATGAATTTTTCTGTTGTTCTTTTTATTTTTTAACATTTTTAATGGTGTACAATTGCTTTACAATGGTGTGTTAGTTTCTGCTTAATAACAAAGTGAATTAGCTATACATATACATATATCTAAATGTCTCCTCCCTCTTGCATCTCCCTCCCTGTCTCCTTATCCCACCCCTCTAGATGGTCACAAAGCACTGAGCTGATCTCCCTGTGCTATGTGGTTCCTCCCACTAGCTATCGATTTTACATTTGGTAGTGTATATATGTCCAGCCACTCTCTCACCTCATCCCAGCTTACCCTTCCCCCTCCCCATGACCTCAAGTCCATTCTCTATGCCAGCCTCTTCATCCCTGTCCTCTACCTAGGTCCTTCAGAATGATTTTTTTTTTTTTAGATTCCATATATATATGTGTTAACATACGATATTTGTTTTTCTCTTACAGCCTTACTTCACTCTGTAGGACAGACGCTAGATCCATCCACCTTACTGCAAATAACTCAATTTCATTTCTTTCTATGGCTGAGTAATACTCCATTGTATATATGTGCCATGTTTTCTTTATCCATTCATCTGTCTATGGGCACTTAGGTTGCTTCTATGTCCTGGCTATTGTAAATAGAGCTGCAATGAACATTGTGGTACATGACTCTTTTTCAATAATGGTTTTCTCAGGGTATATACACAGTAGGGGATTGCGGGGTCATATGGTAGTTCTATTTTTAGTTTTTTAAGGAACCTCCATACTGTTCTCCATAGTGGCTGTATCAATTTACATTCCCACCAACAGTGCAAGAGGGTTCTATTTTCTCCACACCCTCTCCAGCATTTCTTGTTTGTAGATTTTTTGATGATGGCCATTTTAACTGGTGTGAGGTGATACCTCATTGTAGTTTTGACTTGCATTTCTCTAATGATTAGTGATGTTGAGCATTCTTTCATGTGTTTGTTGGCAATCTGTTTACCTTCTTTGGAGAAATGTCTATTTAGGTCTTCTGTCCATTTTTGGATTGGGCTCTTTGGTTTTTTTGATATTGAGCTGCATGAGCTGCTTGTAAATTTTGGAGATTAATCCTTTGTCAGTTGCTTCATTTGCACATGTTTTCTCCCATTCTGAGGGGTGTCTTTCGTCCTGTTTATGGTTTCCATTGTTGTGCAAAAGCTTTTAAGTTTCATTAGGTCCCATTTGTTTAGTTTTGTTTTTATTTCCATTTCTCTAAGAGGTAGGTCAAAAAGGATCCTGCTGTGATTTATGTCATGGAGTGCTCTGCATATGTTTTCCTCTAAGAGTTTAAGAGTGTCTGGCCTTATATTTAGGTCTTTAATCCATTTTTAGTTAATTTTTGTGTATTGTGTTAGAGAATGTTCTAATTTCATTCTTCTACGTGTAGTTGTCGGGTTTTCCCATCTCCACTTATTGAAGAGGCTCTCTTTTCTCCATTATATATTCTTGCTTCCTTTATCAAATGTAAGTTGACCATATGTGCATGGGTTTATCTCTGAGCTTTCTCTCCTATTCCATTGATATATATTTCTGTTTTTGTGCCAGTACCATACTGTCTTGATTACTGTAGCTTTGTAGTAGAGTCTGAAGTCAGGGATCCTGAATCCTCCATATCCATTTTTTTTTCTCAAGATTTCTTTTGCTATTCAGGGTCTTTTGTGTTTCCTTACAAATTGTGAATTGTTTTGTTCTAGTTTCGTGAAAAATGCCAGTGGTAATTTGATAGGAATTGCATTGAATCTGTAGATTGCTTTAGATAGTAGAGTCGTTTTCACAATACTGATTCTTCCAATCCAAGAATGTGGTATAGCTCTCCATCTGTTTGTATCATCTTTAATTTCTTTCATTAGTGTCTTATAGCTTTCTGCATACAGGTCTTTTTTCTCCTTAGGTAGATTTATTCCTAGGTACCTTATTATTTTAGTTGCAGTGGTAAAAGGGAGTGTTTCTTTGATTTCTCTTTCAGATTTTTCATCATTAGTGTATGGGAATGCCAGAGATTTCTGTGCATTAATTTTGTGTCCTGCTACTTTACCAAATTCATTGATGAACTCTAGTAGTTTTCTGGTAGCATCTTTAGGATTCTCTATGTATAGTATCATGTCATCTGCAAACAGTGACAGCTTTACTTCTTCTTTTCTGATTTGGATTCCTTTTATATCTTTTTCTTCTCTGACTGCTGGGGCTAAAACATCCAAAACTATATTGAATAAGAGTGGTGAGAGTGGGCAACCTTGTCTGGTTCCTGATCTTAGTGGAAATGGTTTCAGTTTTTCAGCATTAAGAACAATGTTGGCTGTGGGTTTGTCATATATGGCCTTTATTATTTCGAGGTAAGTTCCCTCTCTGCCTACTTTCTGAAGGGTTTTTATAATAAATGGGTCTTGGATTTTGTCAAAGCTTTTTCTGCATCTGCTGAGATGAGCTTTTTCTCCTTCATTTTGTTAATATGGTGTATCACATTGATTGATTTGCATATATTGAAGAATCCTTGCATTCCTGTGAAAAACTCCTCTTGATCATGGTGTATGATGCTTTGAATGTGCTGTTGGATTCTGTTTGCTCGTATTTTGTTGAGGATTTTTACATTTATATTCATCAGTGATATTGGCTTATAGTTTTCTTTCTTTGTGACATGTTTTCTGGTTTTGGTATCAGGGTGATGGTGGCCTTGTAGAATGAGTTTTGAAGTGTTCCTCCTTCTGCAATATTTTGGAGTAATTTGAGAAGGATTGGTGTTAGCTCTTCTCTAAATGTTTGATAGAATTCTCCTGTGAAGCCATCTGGTCCTAGGCTTTTGTATGTTGGAAGATATTTAATCACAGTCTCAATTTCAGCACTTGTGATTGGCCTATTCATATTTTCTATTTCTTTCTTGTTCAGTCTTGGCAGGTTGTGGTTTTCTAAGAATGTGTCCATCTCTTCCAGGTTGTCCACTTTATTGGCATATAGTTGCTCATAGTAATCTCTCATGATCCTTTGCATTTCTGCAGTGCCAGTTGTTACTCCTTTTTCATTTCTAATTGTATTGATTTGAAACTTCTCCCTTTTTTTCTTGATGAGTCTGGCTAATGGTTTATCAATTTTGTTTATTTTTTCAAAGAACCAGCTTTTGATTTTATTGATCTTTGCTATTATTTCCTTCATTTGTTTTTCATTTATTTCTGATCTGATCTTTATGATTTCTTTCCTTTTGCTAATTTTGGGGTTCTGTTGTTCTCTCTCTATTTGCTTTAAGTGTAAGGTTAGATTGTTTATTTGAGATGTTTCTTGAGGTAGGTTGTATTGCTATAAACTTCCTTCTTAGAACAGTATCTGCTGCATCCCATAGGTTCTGGGTTGTCGCGTTTTCTTTGTCATTGTTTCTAGGTATTTTTTAATTTCCTCTCTGATTCCTTCAGTGATCCCTTGATCATTTAATAGGGTATTGTTTAGCCTCCATGTGTTTGTATTTTTTACAATTCTTTTTTCTGTAATTGATATCTAGTCTCATAGCTTTGTGGTCAGAGAAAATACTTGATATGGTTTCAAATTTCTTAAATTTACCAAGGCTTGATTTGTGACCCAAGATATGATCTATCCTGGAGAATGTCGCATAAGCAGTTGAGAAGAAAGTGTATTCTGTTGTTTTTGGATGGAATGTCCTATAAATATAAATTAAGTCCATTTTGTTTAATGTATCATTTAAAGCTAGTGTTTCCTTATTTATTTACATTTTGGATAATCTGTCCATTGGTGAAAGTGTGGTGTTAAAGTCCCCTACTATAATTGTGTTACTGTCGATTTCCCCTTTTATGGCTCTTAGCTTTGGCCTTATGTATTGAGGTGCTCCTATGTTGGGTGAATAAATATTTACAATTGTTATATCTTCTTCTTGGATTGTTCCCTTGATCAATATGTAGTGTCCTTCTTTGTCTCTCATAATAGTCTTTATTTTAAAGTCTATTTTGTCTGATATGAGAATTACTACTCCAGCTTTCTTTTGATTTCCATTTGCATGGAATATCTTTCTCCATGCCCTCACTTTCAATCTGTACATGTCCCTAGGTCTGAAGTGGGTCCCTTGTAGACAGCATGTATATGGGTCTTGTTTTTGTAATCATTCAGCCAGTCTATTTCTTTTGGTTGGAGCATTTAATCCATTTACATTTAAGGTAATTATCGATATGTATGTTTCTATCACCGTTTTCTGAATTGTTTTTTGTTTGTTATTGTAGGTCTTTTCCCTCTCTTGTGTTTCTGCCTAGATAAGTTCCTTTAACATTTGTTGTAAAGCTAGTTTGGTGGTGCTAAATTCTCTCAGCTTTTGCTTGTCTGTAAAGGTTTTAGTTTCTCCATTGAATCTGAATGAGATACTTGCTGGGTAGAGTAACCTTGGTTGTAGGTTTTTGTTTTTCATCAATTAAAATATGCCCTGCCACTCCCTTCTGGCTTGCAGAGTTCTGCAGAAAGATCAGCTGTTAACTTTATAGGGATTCCTTTGTATGTTATTTGTTGCTTTTCCCTTGCTGCTTTTAATATTTTTTGTTTGTATTTAATTTTTGATAGTTTGATTAACATGTGTTTTGGCGTGTTTCTCCTTGAATTTATCGTGAATGGTACTCTGTGCTTCCTGGTCTTGAATGACTATTTCCTTTTGTATATTAGGGAAGTTTTCGGCTATAATCTCTTCACATATTTTCTCAGTCCCTTTCTTTTTCTCGTCTTCTCCTGGAGCCTCTATAATTCGAATGTTGGTGCATTTAGTGTTGTCCCAGAGGTCTCTGAGATTGTCTTCAATTCTTTTCTTTCTTTTTTCTTTATTCTTTTGCAGTAGTTATTTCTACTATTTTATCTTCCAGGTCACTTATCCATGCCTCTGCCTGTTATTCTGCTATTGATTCCCTCTAGAGTATTTTTAATTTCATTTATTGTGTTGTTCATCATTGTTTGCTTGCTCTTTAATTCTTCTAGGTCCTTTTAAATGTTTTTTTGTATTTTCTCCATTCTATTTCCAAGATTTTGGATCATCTTTCCAACATTACTCTCAATTCTTTTTCTGGTAGACTGCCTATTTCCTGCTCATTTGTTTGTTCTGGTGGGTTTTTACCTTGCTCCTTCATCTGCTGTGTGTTTCTCTGTGTTCTCATTTGCTTACCTTACTGTTTTGGGGATCTCCTTTTTGCTGGCTACAGGTTCATTGTTCCCATTGTTTTTGGTGTCTGCCCACAGTAGGTAAAGTTGGTTCAGTGGGTTGTGTAGGCTTACTGGTGGAGAGACTGGTGCCTGTGTTCTGGCAGGTGAGGCTGGATCATGTCTTTCTTGTGGGCAAGATCATGTCTGGTGGTGTGATTTGGGGTGTCTGTAACCTTATTATGATTTTAGGCAGCCCCTCTACTAATGGGTGTGATTGTGTTCCTGTCTTGCTAGTTGTTTGGTATAGGGTGTCCAGCACTGTAGCTTGCTTGTGACTGTGTGTAGCTGAGTCTTAGCATTGAGATGGAGATCTCTGGGAGAGCCTTCACCATTTGATATTACTTGAGGACAGGCAGTCTCCGGTGGACCAATGTCCTGAACTCGGCTCTCCCAGCTCAGAGGCACAGGCCTGACACCTGGCTGGAGCACCAAGACCCTGTCAGCCACACTGCTCATAAGTAAAGGGAGAAAGAAAGAAAGAAAAATAAATAAAATAACATTATTAAAATACAAAATTAAAAAAATATTAAAAATAAAAATGTTAAATAGTAATAAGAAAAAAAATGAAAGAAAGAAGAGAGCAACCAAACCGTAAACAAATCAACCAATGATAAGAAGTGCTAAAAACTACACTAAAAAAAAAAAAAAAAAAGAAAGAAAGATCCCTGGGACAAATGGAAAAAGAA
>NW_020175387.1:3104021-3260738 GCF_003031525.2 Neophocaena asiaeorientalis asiaeorientalis | reverse complement strand
AAGACAGAGAGATCCCTAGGACAAATGGTAAAAGCAAAGCTATACAGACAAAATCACACAAAGAAGCATACACATACAGAGTCACAAAAAGATAAAAAGGAGATATATATATATACATATATATATATATGTATGTGTATATATAAAAAAAAGGAAGGAAACGACCAATTCAATAAACAATTCTACCAATGATAATAAACTCTAAATACTAAACTAAGATAAACATAAAACCAGAAACAAATTAGATGCAGAAAGCAAACCCCAAGTCTACACTTGCTCCCAAAGTCCACTGCCTCAACTTTGGGAAGATTCATTGTCTCTTCAGGTATTCCACATATGCAGGTACATCAAGTTGATTGTGTAGATTTAATCCACTGCTCCTGAGGCTGCTGAACGAAATTTACCTTTCTCTTTGTTCGCACAGCTCCTGGGGTTTAGCTTCTAATTTGGCCCTGCCTCTGCATGTAGGTCACCTGAGGGTGTCTGTTCTTTGCTCAGACAGAATGGACTTAAAGGAGAAGGTGATTAGGGGCTCTGGCTCACTCAGACCAAGGGGAGGGAGGGGTACGGAATGCAGGGTGAGCTTGCAGCAGCAGAGGCTGCCATGACATTGTAACAGCCTGAGGCATGCCATGTGTTCTCCTGGGAAAGTTGTCCCTGGATCACAGGACCCTGGCAGTGGCGGGCTGTACAGTCTCCTGGGAAAGGAGGTGTGGATAGTGACTTGTGCTTGCACACAGCCTTCTTGGTGGCTGCAGCAGCAGCCATAGTGTTTCATTCCCCTCTCTGGTATCTGCTGTGATAGCCGTGGCTCATACCCATCTCTGGATCTCATTTAGGTGGTGCTCTGAATCCCCTCTCCTCACACATCCAGAAATGAAACAATCTTCTCTTGCCTCTTAAGCAGGTCCAAACTTTTTTTTTGAAGATGTTGGGGGTAGGAGTTTATTAATTAATTTATTTATTTTTGCTGTGTTTGGTCTTCCTTTCTCTGTGAAGGCTTTCTTTAGCTGTGGCAAGCGGGGGCCACTCTTCATCGTGGTGCGTGGACCTCTCACTAGCGCGGCCTCTCTTGTTGCAGAGCACAGGCTCCAGACGTGCAGGCTCAGTAGTTGTGGCTCACGGGCCTAGTTGCTCCGTGGCATGTGAGATTGTCTCAGACCAGGGCTCGAACCCATGTCCCCTGCATTAGCAGACAGATTCTCAACCACTGGGCCACCAGGGAAGCCCAAGCAGTTTCAAACTTTTTCTCAGACTCCCTCCTGGCTAGCTGTGGCACACTAGCTCCTTCAGGCTGTGTTCACGCAGCCAACCCCGGTCCTCTCCCTGGGATCTGACCAAAGCCCGAGCCTCAGCTCCCAGCCCCGCCCCCCCCAGTGGGTGAGCAGACAAGCCTCTCAGGCTGGTGAGTGCTGGTTGGCACCGATCCTCTGTGCAGGAATCTCTCCGCTTTGCCCTCTGCACCCCTATTGCTGTGCTCTCCTCCATGGCTCCGAAGCTTCCCCCCCTCATCCCCCATCTCCACCAGTGAAGGAAGCCTAGTGTGTGGAAACTTTCCTCCTTCACAGCTCCCTCCCAGAGGTGCAAGTCCCATCCCTATTCTTTTGTCTCTGATTTTTCTTTTTCTCTTTAGCCCTACCCAGGTTCGTGGGGAGTTTCTTGCCTTTTGGGAGGTCTGATGTCTTCTGCCAGCATTCAGTAGGTGTTCTGTAGGAGTTGTTCCACATGTAGATGTACTTCTGATGTCTTTGTGAGAAGGAAGGTGATCTCCACGTCTTACTCCTCTGTCATCTTAAAGCTCTCCTATTTTTCAGTTGTTCTTATGCTTGAATTTAGTTTCATTACAATGTAATTAGAAAACATACTTTGTATGATTTCAATTTTTAGATTTGTTTTGTGGCCTACCAGGCAGTCTATCATGAGTAATGTTCCGTTTGCACCTCCAAAGAATATATATATGTGTTGTTTTTGTATGAAAAGTTCTATATGTCTTTTGGGTCCAGTTGGTCTGTAGTATTGTTTAAGTCCTCTTTTCTTATTGATCTGTCTGGTTGTTCTATCCATTATTGAAAGTGAAGTATTCAAACTTCCTACTTTACCATATTGCTATTTATTTCTCCCTTCAGTTCTGTCAAATTTCACTTTATATATTTAGGAGATCTGAAGTTTGGTGTGTAAATACTCACTGCTATATATTCTTATTGAATTAGCCCTTTTTCATCATATATTTTCTCTTATAAATGTTTTTGACTGACTTGACCTGGTATAGGGGGTTTCCTCATGGTGCTCTGCCCTATGCTATGTAGGGGGAGGGGTATAGATAAGTGTGCCAAATGCTGTGAACTTTTCTATCCCTTTTGCTGGAATCCCTCTTGGTTTTACAGTGGTCTAGCTGCTGGAACTCCTTAACTCATCTCTAGAGTTCTTACAGAAATATTTTGGTACATATGTTTTTGTTAACTTTGTGTCTCTATGGAGAAAGGATGGTCTATAACTTCTATCTTGCTATTTTACTGATCTGACTCCAGAGCTAGAATTTTGAAAGTCCTTCACCAAGAACAAGGGAGGTAGTAATTTAGTCTTTTTAAAACTACTGTAGTTAAATCTTATCTGGAATATTTTATTAATCACTGGAAAGCACTTATTAAGATATACAAAGACCAACTAGACCATATCTAATGTAAAGAATCCAGAATTTTTAAAAGACTTACAATTTCATCATACCAAAACAGAGAGAAAGAGCCTGCAACACCAATAGACATCAGAAAGTAATGGCTTATGAGATCATGTTTGGTAATCTCCATATATGAACCTTCATGCTTAGCATATAACAGAAGGCTCAACAAATATTACTCACTCTCAAAATGATTACCATATTATGAATTAGTAAGACATCCCAACTTCAACAGTTGGGATAATGTGCCTGTTCCCATTGTCATCAATCACCATTTAGGTGTAAGTTGATATGACTACCTGTTTTTATATTTAAGGATACCAAAAATGTCCGAAATAAGCCTATGGCCTATTTTTTCCTAATAAATAAAAGAAGTCTTCAGATTTTGAAATCAGATAACATGTTTTGAAACTAATTTCATCTTGCTAAATAATCCTAAGCACATCCTCCTAAGCTCCTGTTTTTACTTAAAAAATAGAATTGGCTGCATATGTGGTATGGAGAAGTTGAGAAATTAGCATTGAATTAAGTGTTTATTTATACCACAGAAAAGGGAAAACACTACAAATCAGAGCTTTTTATCCTGAAGAATTTTAGCCAGTGCATCAGTGAATATATGTCTTAAAACTGATGGTAATAGGGAGAATTTTTGATTAGCTTTAAATAACTGCTAGAACTCCAATTAGATATTTCATGCGGAAAGTTTCTAATGAATGTTTTCTTTTGATCTATTCAATTTCACTATGAGAGTATAGATAAATAATATCTTAGTGGCCAATAATATTTAGGTATTTTTTATTATAAATTGTAATTGCCATTATAGCTGCCACTCTATTCAAGGCACTCAATCAATTTACATGTGATTATTTTATTATGGCTTTACTTTCATTCATTTATTTATCCTATTAATTCAACAAATACTTTAAAAAGACAAGTAACTGAAGGTGTTTTTTAGACTCTCATAATGCTTACCATTTGTTGATTAAAAAACATATAAGCAATTGTCTCAGTACCCCCATTAATTAGGTGCTATTATTCCCATTTTACAAATGAGGAAACTGAAGTTAACAATTTGAAAAAGAGCTCATTAGTAGTTAATGGTAGAATTTAGATTCAAATTCAGACACATCTGACTCCCAAGCCTAAGCTCTTCCAACTTATAAATGATTTTTGAAAATGCTTATTGCAGTTTTCAACCAACCCCCAATTTTTCTGATAAAGGGAAACTGTTCAGGGTAATTCAAGGTGACAGATTAAAAATATTTTAGACTGATTCATAGATGTAAAGACAATAGTGATTTTAAGATAAAAATATTAATTAAATCCATGTTCTAATAATTAAATAATGTGGCTCTTTCTATAAGGGATAAACTTTAACATTTTGCATCACACATCTTGATTTCAATCACTGACTTCATGAATCTCATGGACTTGTCTTTATTTCTGTCAGCTATTTACTCTGATTTATCTTTTGGAAAATGGAATCCTCTCCCATATAATACAAAATACTAAGTAGCCATTTGGGTTTTCCAGCTAAGAGTGGCTAGGAAGAAATGTGATTTGATCTTCATCTTTTTCAAATCAAGTATAGTAATATGGGTGATGCTTCACTTTAATGGACACAAATCTGCACTAGATTCACATAACAACATTTGCATTTATATACATGGAAATAAGAAACTGAATAACCTTGGGCCACTTATATGCACTTTGGGTTTTTTTTTTTTTTTTTTTTTTAAATTTTATTTATTTATGGCTGTGTTGGGTCTTCGTTTCTGTGCGAGGGCTTTCTCTAGTTGTGGCAAGTGCGGGCCACACTTCATCACGGTGCACGGGCCTCTCACTATCGCGGCCTCTCTTGTTGCGGAGCACAGGCTCCAGATGTGCAGGCTCAGTAATTGTGGCTCACGGGCCTAGTCGCTCTGCGGCATGTGGGATCTTCCCAGACCAGGGCTCGAACCCGTGTCCCCTGCATTGGCAGGCAGATTCTCAACCACTGCGCCACCAGGGAAGCCCGCACTTTGGGTTTTTGATACTTTATTTACAAAAAGAGAAAATTGTATTAGATAATTTGTCTCCAGCTGATTTCCTAGAACTATTTGTTAAGCTGCCCTTATTACAAACTTGAAGTTTTGAAAAATTCTTTAGCCACCATCTCTTAAAGCATAATACATTATTAAAGCATAATTTATTTACTTCTATATTTTAAATAAGTACCACATGACATAAACTCAGACTCAGTTGATATAGCTATAAAAAAAGAAAGAATCAATACTTTAGTTGGCTTACTGTGGGTAAATGTTTGTTTCTCTTTGTGTATTTGTTATATTAAAGTATTTCAAAGATGAGCTAGAGATCTTTTAGAGGCCATGGAATCCCAGGTAGGAATCCATCTCACTGAATGATTGTTAAGCTCTCTTCCAATTTGTGTAATCTTGCAAGTCTTTCTCCCTTCTCTTTAGAGCATTGAAACAAGAATTTCAAATTGTTTTCCTGAATAAGAAAGGAATGTAATATTGGGACTTTCTTGGTGAGAGTCTAAATTAATCATTCTAACCTGATTCATGTTGTGTTTTCTCATTACAGAATGTTAAGTCAACGAACGAAGAGTTTTTGAGGCTCTTTTTTTCTTTCAGTTGAAACCTTAAAAGAACTGCAGATATGCTTGCAGTGGATAGTGGACCTCTTAATATTTCTCAAGACTTCTTTTCTTTGTATATACAGTAATTATTATCTTCTTGTTGGTTGTGAGCCGTGAGTAGGTAAAAAATGTATATTTTAGTTTCAAAAAGAAGACTGAAGTATGGAACAGTTGCCTTTCAAAAGGCAAAATGAGGAAAGGTGTGTACCAGTGACTATTGGAAAACCATTGTTTAAATTAACTCCTTTTATATTAATGAGTTCTTCTATAGCCACGTATTATTTTTATGCTCATGGAGAAGTCATGACTTTCTAATTTATTATGAATCTTTTATTATTAGCCTTAGATATATTCCTCAGGTTGTGTGCAGTCAGAATTATAGCATATGATTATTTGGTGTCATAACTCATCTAATTTGAATAATAATTTGTCTTGGTAAATGCTTTAAAATATGCAATTATCTACTTAAATGTTCATGAAAATTTGAAAAAAAAATATTTTATTTACGTTATAGTTGAAAACCTGGAGGCTTAAGTGACTTGTGCAACGGAACTCTAATTAAAGGAAGATATGCTTTCATAACTTAAATATACTGTTTTCAAATTCAATCTTAATTCATTAATTTACCAATTAAGTTATTCCATGACTGTTTAATGAGATATATTTAACAAGAAAGATTTGCAAAGCCCCTCCTTCATGAGAATATACATTGTGGTATAGGAGCAAGACAATAAGCCAGTGAAAAAACAAACCAGAACATTTCAAAGTCGAATAAAAAAAAAGAGTAGAGTGATGCGATACATACTGATGGGTTCAGGGGAAAAGGTTTTCACCCTTATAGACAAAATTGTCAAGGAAGGTGTCATTTAAGAGATAATTTATTACTTTAGAAATGAAAAATGAGAAGAAGAAAGCAGTCTGCAGAGCTGGGGGAAGCTGTACCATGCACAAGAAATAGAAAGGTCAAACATTTTCAGATAATAAACAGCTTGTCCCATGTGATTAACAGAAAGAGTTCAGTCCATGAGTAGGAGATAAAAAGAGAAGCCAAAATCTAATAAATAATGGAAAGTGTATAGAGAAAGTCTGGAAAGATATGCAGAAGCCAGATCATGCAGTCTTATGAATAGTCAGGGAAGGGAGCAGAATTCAACTGAGTCTGGAATGGTCCAAAACTGACCCTTCAATTTTAAGGAGGGTACTGAAATAGACTTATAATACATATGACTAGGAAAAAACCCCAATGATCTGTATTGCAAATATGTAAACTTTTATATATTTTTTCTCTCATTCTCATTATGATATTAAATAAGATCATACAGGGAAAGATGGTACAAGAGAAGAGGGTAAATTGGTGTGTGTGTGTGTGTGTGTGTGTGTGTGTATCTGTGTTTTAACCCTTACTGCCTTATCCTATTCCTTTAAAAGAAGGCAAATGGTTTTGATCACATTTTATAAAATTTGTAAAATAACACCTACTATTCCTAAGGACCAGCAATAAATATCATGACTTTTTTTTAAAAAGAACATTTTTTGATATAACTTTCTTTCTCTAAATTTAGGAATTAAAGCCAGCAGGAAAACCACTTAAACATTTTGGGAACTAGTATATGTATTTTAAAATATTTTGCCCATTGGAATAAGATTATGGAAGATGATTACTCAGTGTTCACAAATACATGAGGTGATAGATTTCACTATGAGATAAACCTTCAAATTCTTTGGATTTAGAGACTCTTAATACTCTAAAAAATTGAGTACTCCAAAAATTTTGAGTAAGTGGATTATATGTGTATATATTTACCATATTATAAATTAGAACTTTGAATTTTATAAATATGTATTTACTAATTCATTTCAGGAATCACAATAAAAAGCCCATAATATACTACCATAATTAAATATTCTTACTTCAAAAATCTATGTTTTCCAAAAGAAAATTGCTGAGAATATTGGCATTATTTACATTTTTTGCATATCTTCCATAAAAGAATTATCATATCTATTTCTACATGTAATCTGTTGTCATATACTATCTTTATTGACATTTTTCATAAAAAATAGCTGGAAAGGGAGGAACATTTTAATAGTTTTTCAGATAATTGTGGATATTTTTCTTTGGTAAAACATCAAGACCAAGTTGTAGTTCCTGAAAGTTTAGTTGCAGTGTGGAATCTGAAACTATACCAAGGAGCTTTTCTTACTCTATTTCACTAAAATCCACTACTCTATTTTGTGCTTTGAATGGATCTTATATTATGCTATTATGCATTGGTCATTTGGAAAATAATAGTTCACTGAGTTTTACACATACCTCAAATGTTGACACAATTTTTGTATGATATTCATTAATATCATCACTTCTTACTACAAAAATCTTTAGAAATTGGGAAATCAGGTTTTGAGTTTTACTCACCATTATTTTGCTACATCAGTGAAAATGTGCACAAAAAATGGCAAATAACATCTTAGTAATATTAGTAAAATACTTTGATGTTGCAGACCCCTGAAAGTATCTCTTGAAGCCCTCCAAGAGTCTATAAAGGACATTTTGAAGATTGCATGACTTAGTGTGAGGTGGTTGACAGTGAAAATTGAGAAAAAAGGATAGACTGTTTTGAAGGTAGAACTGTTTCATATTATGATGACATTTACTTGGAAGCTTAGGAGAGGAATACAATATTTTGAAGGGCAACTAAACTTTCTTTCCATATAATATTAATTAGAAAATACATAAATATCTATCTTGAGGAAAAAATAAGTATCTTCTTTTGAATGTTGACCCTGTATGCTCTGACCTTATTAAACTTCCTTTATTAGTGCCATTAGCTTTTTAGTGGATCCTTTGGGGATTTTCTATGTAGAGAGTCAAGTTGTCTAACAATAGAGACAGTTATATTTCATCATTTTAAATCCAAATGCCTTTTATTTCTCTTCATGCATTATTGTACTTGATAGGTGAAGTCATCTTACCTGGAATTTTCTTTATCTGACTGGGTGCTAGAAAATTTTCAATTATCAATTTATTTTCTTTAATAGATACAGCACAATTTGTGTTTTTCAAGCAGTGCCAGTTCATTTCATCTAAGTTGTTGAATTCATAGGCATTCATCATTCATAGTAGTCTTTGATTACCCCTTCAATGTCCATAGGGTCTATATCAATGTCCCCTTCATTCCCTATGATATAATATGTGTTTTCCCTGTTTTTGTCTTTGTTGGTCTGGCTAGAAATTTACAATGAACCAGATTTTGGTTTCATTAATTTTCTCTATTGTTTTTCTATTCTCAATTTTATTTTTTTGTAGTAATTAGTAAAATGATTTGGTCTAGAGGTCATATTTTAAACCTCTTATCTACAGGGAGTTAGTCAGTCAATACTTTGAAAGAATGACCACTTATATTAGCATGTAACTTATTTTAGTCATTTCTATAATTTTATCCTGGAGGTTTTTCAAGTTTCTTAGAGAGATTCCTTTCAATTTCAGTTATCCCTTTGATTATTCTTTCAGTTTGACTTATAATGCTAATATATTCACCATCAGTTAATTTAATATTTCAGTTGTTTATCTCAAAATTTGAATCTGGGTAACTATAAAATCTTCATGGATGAAAGGAGCTGAAAATTTCTCTTTCAGTAGTATTGTTTACAACTGGTCCTTCAACAAACTACAGCTTAAATTATATTAGGAGAATCTTTAATTACCCATCTTAACTTTTTTCTAGGAAAATCCTCTTAAATAACAGCAGTGATTTACTGAACAGCTAAGAATTATTACACGCTTTATGAGTGGTGGGTTTGCGATCATTATGACTTACATTTTTCGTTTATATTTTTATTGGCTTGATTTGTCATTTATTGTTCTATTTATTTGGTGATTTACCTACTTAAAAATGCCCTTTGAAAGGTGCCATTTCTACAATAATAAACTAAGAACAAAAAGCTCTCACACTGAAAAGAAAAGCTAGAAAAATGAATCTAAAGACAATGGAAAGTTAAAAAGCTAATAAGGAATTGTGGTGTCCAAACTTAGGAGAGTTAGAGAGGAAAGGAACCTTCACCGGTGAGCCCAGAATTTTAAGCTGCTCTCACTTGAGATTTTTTTACTTAGGGGATTTTGTTGACTACCATAGAGGTGGCTGAAGTTTTGAGCGGCTAAACAAGGTTTTGAAAGCCTTATAGAGCCTGAGGGCAAAATTGGAATCAAGGGCTCTCAGGCTTTATGATAAGTCCTAAAATTTTGCATGCTAAGAGTAAGAAAATAGCAAAAATTGTTTAGTCATTGCAGGGACTGAAGCACAGTTTCAACTCATCCCCTCAGAAGTGGATTATGTGATCTGAAATTGCACATGCCTCTAGCCATCTGCAAAAAGTATATTCTCTCTGAAGGAAGGTATATTCACTCTAGAACTCAAATTATTTCTAAATACTGTAAAGCCTGGCACTTTGTCAAAGTAACAAGATGTATAATAAGATTACATATTTTAGAATGTAGAAAAACGATGAAAGTAGAAACATTGCTTCAGTTAATCCAGAAAATAGAGTTATGAGACACAGAATTTTAAATGGCTATGCTTAAGGATTTCCAAAAAGATTGAAAATTTTGACAGAGAAATAAAAAATTCAGTAAATGAATTTAAAACTCTGAGTGTGTTCAACATTAGATTTGACACAGATACAGAGAATTACTTGCATAGAATACAGGACAGAAAAAAATATACAGAAGAGGCATGAAAAAACAAAAGGATGAAAAATGCATCAAAAAAGACCATGAGAGAGAGAGAAATGATACACTGAAAAGGCTTTACATACATGAAATAGGAGCTGTAGAAAGAGAGGAGAAAAGAAATTGGGTAGAAGCAATGCTTGAGAAGATAATGCTAGTTGGCTCCAGTCTCCCCAGCCAAACTGATGGCCCTCAGCACAACCTAGGAGAAGCCCCGGCTCACACCAGGCTTCAGCTCCAATCCTCTCTCCAAGGCAGTGGTTCCTGGAATGCCCCTGGAAAAGCCCCAGCCTCTATCGCTTCTGGCTCCAACCTTACTGCCAAGGCAGTGGCTCTGGCATGTCCCAAGAAAAGCCCAGGCTTGTATGCATTTCAACTTTATCCCCCCACCAAAGTCACTGGGTACATGCAGTTTGGATAGGGACACTCCTATGTAAGGATATACCTTTAAGGCCAAAAGAGGTAACTGTCTCACCTAATTTACAGAAACAAACATAGAAAGGCCATCAAAAGGAGAAGACAGAGGAATTTGTTCCAAATAAAAGAAAAAGATAAAACCTGGGGAGGGGGGCACCCTAATGAATTGGAGATAAGTAGTTTACCTAATAAATAGTTCAAAGCAATGGTCATAAAAATGTTCACCAAACTCTGGAGAAGAATGGAGGAGCAAAGTGAGAACTTGAGCAAAGAATTAGAAAATATAAAAAAGAACCAATTAAAGCTGAAGAATACAGTAACTGAAGTAATACCATATAATCAAACAATTCCACTTCCAGGTATTTATAGAAAAAAATGAAAACACTAAGTCAAAAAGTTATATGCACTTCCATGTTCTTTGCAGCATTATTTATAATAGCCAAGATAGGGAAACAATCCAAGTGTCCACTGAGGTTTACAAACCTCTATGTCAGATGTTCCTTGATAAAATGACCGATCCCTTAATTTTTTATATATTTTCTATTAAAGATATCTACACTTCATATGTATTTTATTTTAACACCTCTCTCAGGTTTCTCTAGGCAACTAAGAATATCTGATTCTAGTTAACATTTTCAAATTGACTAACCATGTGATTGTTTTGTTCATAATATTGAAACCATTTTGCTCAATTATTATTGCAAAAATTACACTCACTCCATGTGCAAACTTTATGTAACTATGCACAGTCACCAAACACAGTTTAGGGTATGTAATTTTCCAAAAATTAGGACGTAGCAGCTTTTCTTGGTTAAAGTCTTTTCCATTTTAATTCAAGCACAATTTATTGAATATTTACTATATTTTTTGTAGAAAAAAATAAATAGCATGATGATGGAGGACACTATTTTTAGTTGGTAGGAAATAATAGATAAAATTATGAAAGAATTATGAGGCAATGTATAAACACAAAATAGTGTGCATTAAATTTAAAAAAGAAGTTTAAAACATAAGGTAGAGATTAACATTCAGTGTAATTATTTTTTTGAAAGCTTCAGAGAGGTAAGATTCAAGCTGGACCTTATGAGAGTATAAGATTTGAATAGATGGAGAAAAAGGATGAATGATTTATTGTTTAGAGAAATAAACCACAAAGAATGAGAATACTTGGCTAAATATAGACATTCTCTATTACCACTCATCATAATATTGCAACTTTCTTTATTTTTAAAGTTATTAGACCATTATTGATTTTAATATTATTTTATGAGATATGAAATAGTATCAACAGATGGCAAAGTGTACCTAACATAGGTTTTATGTCGTATTTTATAATTGACTCACATGCAATATATACCGTGTCATCCATCACTTACTTGCCTATAATTTATAGCCTGGGATCATTTTGTTTTATAGTTTTATTCTTTCAAATATGCAATCAATCAACAATTATTTACTGACTGTGTGCTCTGTGTTTGGTGAGATTTAGGTCTGGGCCTTGAAGAATAATGATGATATGCAGAGATATGGTGGCAGGAGAGAAGAGAATAAAGACTTTATAAGTAGAAGAAAGGTAATAAAAAAAAATCAAGAAACAGGAGGGAGATAATCCTGCTTAAAAAGGAAGAATATTACCATGAGTTGGGCATACTATTGAAAGCCCAAAAGAGTTTCAGAAGGGTTTGAAATTAAGTCATTGTATAATAGGAAACAAGCAGAATTGTATACTGGTAGAACTGACCTGATAAAAGGGGCATTTTTAGGAAAATTTGTAATGTTCCTCACCCATTTTACTTCTTGTCTATGTTTTATGAAAATGAATCAACATAAATTAAAATAATAACAATGACAACATTATATTTTATATCCTGCTGAATGTGTACTGTTCCACAGGGTCATCAAAGGTGTTACCTGGGAAGCTCCATCTCTTTAGAATCTCCAGTTTAGCTACTATTGTTTTCAAATAATTTTAGTCTACCAAATATATATATGTATACATATACATACACTCTCTATGTTTACATATGTATTTTACATAGTCTTACAATCTGTATCTTTCTAATATCATTTTATATACTATTATTTTTGTGTTAGCTTAATGAGTTTCAATACCAAAAACTACAGTGACTGTGAATAGGCATTTACCTCAAACTGTTTTAATTACATAAAGGCATTTAAAGCTAGGTTAATAAAAAAAGGACTAATTCTATGGCCTTAGAATTTATAAAATACTCTTCTTCCTATTTTTAATGTAAAAGAGTAGCAAGATACTAGAATTGATTTTCTGAATAAGTTACAATATCTGTTCATTTTGAATGTTTCAATTTAGATAAGAATATAACATATTTAGATATTAAGGAAAAGTATTAAATTATTTTGATGATTAGATTAGGACAGATTTGATCAGTTCTGACAAATATCTTAATCGGGTACTATTACCCAATCTTCCTACCCATGTCTATACCAGATATATTAATCACTTCCAACTAATGCTGGATTAAGCTTCAGAATTCTCAGCACAGGCATCCACCATTTTTCTCTCAATCCATTAAAGCTGGCATAGAAGATGAAATAGAATTCCTCTTTTCAAACTAGATGATCTATTGATATGTTATTTACAGTCCTAAGATTCTTTTATGTAAGTTGACAATTGTAACTGGAAGATCTATGTACTTAGACTTGTTCCATTTTATTTTCCCATATTAATTTGGGAAAAATTCCTTTATCTTAGGATACAAAAGAAACATCTTTCAAACTCTTAGCAACCCCTGGGTTAATTTGTAACAAATCAAAGATAGCTGTGTTAGAAAGCATGGTCTAAGCAAACCCAATTAATGTTTAACAGTATCATGAAAAAATTGGAATCATTCTTCTAATTTATATAGTAAAATGTATAATTTATGGGGTTTTCATGTTGCTCTTTTAAAATACTTAAATAATCTTTTTAAAGTACATGCTTGCATTTCGATTAGTGACCTCGAAGATGTAGTATTAAAACATAAAACAAGAAAAGGCAACCATGGAGACAGCAAATCCCATGGTATTCCCTGAAATTATAAAGCTCCATGTGTCCTAAACATTTGTATCAGTCAGGGATATATATCTTACAGGGTTGTCCAGAAACATACACACACACAAGCAAATTTATTTTAAGGGGGAGATCATGGGGACTGACAAGACTGAAATATGTAGAACATCCCAGAAGACTGGAAACTAAGGCAGGATTTAATGTTGCAGTCATGAAGCAGAATTTCTTCTCTGGGAATCCTATTTTTTACTCTTAATTCTTTTAATTGCTTAGATGAGGTCCTGCCTAGTTTATCAAGGGCAATCTCCTTTAGTTAAAGTCAATTGATTGCAAATCTCAACCATATACACAAAATATCTTCAGAGAAACACCTAGCTTAGTGTTTGATTAGAAAACTGGGTACTCTAGCCTAGCCAAGTTGATGCATAAAACTAACCATCATAGTATACTACTGCATTTTTCTATCTATGAGAAAAGTGAGAAAAAGAACAACACACACACACACACACACACACACACACGGAAATTGTTTTTCCCAGTGGAATGTTTAGCATTCATTATAATCAATAGAATGAGGGTTTAACGTAATTAACGCAAAGTTCAAGTTCAGTTCAGATCAGGACACAGATTGAGCATCTACATTTTACTAGCCACAAAGGCTCTGGAATTTGTCTATAATACAGTCTCTATGACTTTACAAATCTAGGAGAGAAGACAGATATGTAGATTACTTTTGGCATCAAGCAGAAAGTTTGAGAGGCTATAGAAGCAACAACATTCCAAAAAATCATATCATATCTGTGTTTTTTAGATCAATACACAATCCTCTCAAGATATTCTGAGGGTGAAAAATTTTCTAAGACTTTTTTGTTTTCAAGAATACTTAATTCCCAGTGCATAAATTTAGCTATCTAACAACTTACTATAGTTATTTCCTTAGAAGAGGAAAACAATGATTAAAAAAAAAAAAAAACAGAAAAGGTATTCTCAAAATATTTTCAGCCTGTGAAAGAATCAGGAGGAAAAACCATTTTGCTGGGAGAGGACTGAGCATGAAACTGTGATCATAAGAGAGTTACATTTCTTTTCTCCTTTTTTTGGCCTGCATTCTATTGACAGAATCTGTGACAAGAAACTGAACAGTTGTGCTGTTCCCAGATTGAAGGGCAGTCCCATCTTTTGTTAGAGGTAAGCACTAGCACAAAGTTGACGGAGGATATCCACTGATAGTTGTAAGATTGTATTACCCAGATAATCTTCTTGTCTTTCTTCTCCCAAACTCTTGGGTAGGGTTCAGGAAAAGAGAGAGGTGCTGAATTACTATATTTGTTATTGTACAGAGCTGTAACTCAACCCTCATTCTCCTTCATTATATTTTCAAACCATCAGGGCTAATTGACAGCAAGTCTTTATACCTAGATTTGTTCCCATTAGAAGTTCTGTGTCCTTGACTACACAGGTAAGGTAAGAACTTTAATTACTGCTGTAATTAGATGTATTTGAGGCAATTGTGCTTTGGTGAACCAAAAGTAAAGCTCAGAAATGAGCTATCTTTCTGCAACATTGATAGGGGTGCTGTGCTTAGTGTCATTTTCTGAGCGATCAAAAGCATGACAAGTAGGCAAGAGACTTCAGTCTGAGGGAATTCCACCCCCTCTCCAATTCTAATCATCATCCTCACTTTATCCCTCATCAATTATTTATTTTTTTATAGCAGAGTACTGTGATCTGTAAGGAAAAGACCATGAAAGAGACAGGAGAGTTTTGAAAAGCCCAAAGCCTCATTATACTGACAAAAACAAAGAAAAAGAAGTACATCTTTAATGTGGTAAAATGGAAAATTAATTAATTGTGTATAATGTGTTATTATTTGAATTAGTTTAAGAGAACACATTCAGATAAGTATGTGCCACCAAAATGTACATGGTTTTCCACCTGAACTAATTCACCCCTCCCTTACCTAATAAATTATAGAAAAAGAATATTTTTTCACCGAGATTATTTACATTCCCCCAAAGAGAGTATACAGACAGCCTTTCATATTGTTGGGTTTTGCATTCATGGGTTCAACCAACTGTGGACAGAAAATATTCTGTAAAAATATTCCAGAAAGTTCCAAAAAGCAAAACTTGAATTTACTGGATGCCAGCAACTATGTACATAGCATTTACATTGTATTTAAAGCTGTTTACATAGCACTTACATTACATTAGGTATTATAAGTAGGATTGTATAGGTTATATGTAAATACTACACCATTTCACATCATGGACTTGAGTATCTGTGGATTTTGGTATCCATTGGCTAATTTCTGGTGTACACAGCATCAGCTGAAGTGGTTCAGCTGGGGCTGAGGATCCACTTCCAAGATGTCTTTCCTCACATGGCTTGCAATTTGTTCTGTATGGCACCTAGAAAGTGGGGGGGGGGGGGGTAAAGGCACACTGTATTTACTGTTCCATGGTAATTCTGAAATCTATCCAGGCACATATTCCACTTCATTTATTAAGGCTTAGTACTACTGCTTAGGAATGATTCTCCATAGGTTCTTGTGACCTTTAGGCTCTTGGTTTTACTTACTGAGCCATCCTTTCTTTTCCATATAGTTTGCCCCTGAGTAGTTTTATCAGCTTGCTTTATATCATAGTGGTTCAGGAATGTAAAGATCATTTTTCAATTTTATTTGAACTGTCACTGTCCATTTTAGCCCAAGACAGCAGTGTTTACAGCCACAAAATTTCCTTAAAAATTCAGTGGTTTTTAAAATGACTCTTACTGTTGTTCATCTAGCCAAAGCCACACCCAACAATCCTTTTAGATAAGTCTTCCTCCATCTTTGGTTTCTTGTAAGACTTCTGATATACAGAGCTCTTAAGAATTTTAGCCCTGTTGTTTCATGGAGAAGATCTATGAACTGTACCCTTAAGATTATTAGAGGACTTGACATGACTGAGTGAATTTCTGGGGCAATCCTTAAATCTTCAGAGGTATTAAGAATGATGTCATATTCTCACCTTGGATTTGATATTTGCTCTGAAGTCCATTCTCATTTGAGAATCTTGGAGAAGTCAGTAATAAGAAATGTCTTTTTTTGTTTGTTTTTGAACTTCACAAGACCTGACAGTTTATATACCCTTTAAATTTCACTTGAAAAGTAAACAATAATTTTTAAACTTATTTCTTTTCTTCACCATTTTATCAAAATCAGTGAGATGGGATCAGGTGGAAATTTCAGTAGTCTGCCTAGAAATCTTTTTAACTAGGTCATCCAGTTCATTAGGTATATTTTCTGTCTTCTGCATGGTCAAAGGCAAAGTGTGGTTATACTTTTTGTCATTATGTAACAAGGGTCCCCTTTCCTCCAGCTTCCAATTGTATCTTCCTCTTATCCTTTAAGCCATCACTAACAGTCTCCTTGAGTGCCTTTAAAGGTCAGTTAATAAGGTCTCTTCAAGGCTCTTTAATCTTTCCCTAAAACCTTCCTCAAAGTCTTTCCAGCTTCCACCTGCTACCTGGCCCCCAAGCAACATGTTTTATATTTTGTTATGATAGCACCCTACTTCTAATTAACAAAATTGATTGTGGTTATCTATTGCTACCTGAAAACTACTCCAAAACTTGGTGACTTAAAACAGAGGTAACATTAATTTTGATCATGATTTTCCAATCTTTTGAAGGCTTAAAATGAATAGCTCATCTCTGCTTCATTTGGTATCAATCTGGGCAAAGGTTATGGACTATTATATCCTGAAGACTTGCACATTCATATATGTGCCAGTCCATGCTGGCTGTCAGCTGAGACCTTAGCTGGGTGTGGTGACTGGAACACCTACACATGGCCTCTCCATTTGACTTAAGCCTTCTCACAATATGGAGGTTATATTCCATGGGCAATCATCCCAAGGAGAGAGCCAGACAGAAGCCATATCATCTTTTATGACCTAGCCTCAGAGGTTACAAAATGTGATATCTGCCGTATTCTATATCCATACAGTAAAATAGGTCCACACAATTTCAAAGCAGGAGAAATAGACTCCACCATTTTATGGGGGGAATAGCAAAGTTCTGAAATGGCATGTGGAATTGGAAATATTGCTGTGATTACTTTTGGAAAATGCAATTTGCTTCAACTAGACTTCATTTATGCATAGATATGGCTTCATTTATTTTCTGTGTTTCAGAATTTTGTTCAATTTCTTATTTTCTCACTTATTTCTAATTCTTGTTTGCGTTTATGAGTTTGTACACTTGGCCATTTCTTTGCTGACATTACAGTTGAGTTTCATGAGATAAGATAAGCAAATTCATGGTTCAGACTATCATTTTAAATAGGAAACTTTTTTTCTTTTTCTCTAACCAGCTATATTGATGATTTTGAATAAAAATCTCTAGCCTTTTAAAATTAAAATTTTATATTAAAAGTGAAAATTACATTATAGTAATGTGTGGCTAGTTGTACTATAAATGAAATAAAATTAGCAGCCAATAAAAACTTAAATATTACTTAGCAAATCATATATGAACAAGCAATATTATCTAAGATAAGAAAATCCTTACTAAACTCTTAACCAACAGCAATAAATCATTTAAAGTCCTAGAGAAAAAAAAAAGGAACCATAATTATAAACAAATGTTAAAAAATCCTAATAGAGGACATTTTAACCATCCACAAAATAATTATCTTCGTTCTCTGATAGTATTTCAATAATATTTCTTCTACATTCTGATTAAAACTAACCCAGTAACTTCTAATGACATCTTTAAATTTATTCTTGGTCCCTGGAAACGTTCCATGTGTGCTAAGTTGAAATAAATATATTAGCTCTTTAGATAAGATATTTCACTTTTAGAGTGTCAAAATTATATGGAACTTACCCTACAAACTTTAACAAGATAGTTATAAAATAATCTTGAACCCTACATAAATCTAGTCTGGTAAGGGCAGAAAGACCAATTTTACTCATCTTCTGTAATATCATTCCATCACTTTTGAGGCTATCTAGACTTCCTTAGAATTATAATGTTTACAAGTACAATGTCCGCATTATCAGACTTCACCACATAACACTTCAATTTTTAATAAAATTTACGTTTTTCTTATTCCACAGTAAAAGGGTTTTCATTTAAAAACTAAAGTAAAACAAATAAATTAGAATTACTTATAATTTTACTCAAAGAAATAATCATGTTCTTGCACCCCAATGTTCATTACAGCACTATTTACAATAGCCAGGACACATAAGCAACATAAGTGTCCATCAACAGATGAATGGATAAAGAAGATGTGGCACATATATACAATAGAATATTACTCAGCCATAAAAAGGAATGAAACTGGGTCATTTGTGGAGATGTGGATGGACCTAGAGTCTGTCACACAGGAGTGAAGTAAGTCAGAAAGAGAAAAACGAATACCGTATACTAATGCATATATGTGGAATCTAGAAAAATGGTACAGATAGAACTATTTGCAGGGCAGGAATAGAGATGCAGATGTAGAGAATGGACATGTGGACACAGGGGTGGGGGGGGATGAATTGGGAGATTGGGATTCCCATATGTGCACTGCCATATGTAAAATGGATAGTTGGTGGGAACATGCTGTATAGCACAGGGAGCTCAGCTCGGTGCTCTGTGGTGACCTAGATGGGTGGAATGGGGGGTGGGAGGGAGGTCCAAGAAGGAGGGGATATATATATATATATACATATAGCTGATTCACTTCATTGTACAGCAGAAACTAATACAACATTGTAAAGCAACTATAACCCAATTTAAAAAAAAAGAAATTATCATGTTACAATTTTATCAATATCCTTCTATTCAATTGCCTCCTTGTTCTTCTTCTACTTCCCTCCCTCCCTCTCTTTCATTTTCTTTTTAACTTTTTTTCTCAGCTTTTCTCTATAATTATCATACACAGCACTTTGTGCCTTCTTAACAATCACTGAGCTAGAATGTCATGATTAAAAATTTTATATATAGTTAAATGTGACAATATCTTACACCTATATTTAAATAATTTCATATGAATCATTTAAACATAAAAAGTTTATGCACCCAATTCGTATGTTTAAACATCTATTGTCACAGATAGTCATACCTCTCTTATTGGAAATGGATTTTTGCACTCAATTAACATAGCATTTTAGCTGGAGATTTTGGAAACTATAGTCTAGGATGCTGGTAATGGGAGCTTATATGAGCTCTCTGTGTATCGCTAAGTTCTCTCCAAGTCCGAGGAAAAGAGTAAATCATGATGTCTATTCAAAGACACTTCATTAGTAAATGTATTCCTGAATATGAAATCCATTCTATTTAAACATATTTAAAGTGTCATTTGTGCCTTTTGAAAGAGCAGACATGATTCTAGAGGGAAATGGGTTGCACCAGTGTTTTTTATGTTAAAGGGATATTTGTTTCAAAATATAATTTGCATTATTTAAAAGTCCTTTTTCAGCTACGATTCATCCCTGACTTCAAATCATCATCACACTCTCATTGTTTTCTGACGTAAGTGCCACCAAAATAGTATGCCATGATCAAAAACCAGTGTGCTTGAACGAGTTAACTGCTTAGTAAAAACATTATCTCTAGGAAAAAAGAGCTGGTCCCGAGACAACTATCTACCTGATTTTTGTTGTGGACGAATGATTTTTTTTTCAAACTTGAGATATTAAAGGAGAAGCTCAGATAGCAAATGGTACATATTTCAAAGCTGCTTTTGAACAGAGAGGTTTCTTTCTGTTACCGTTACCCGAGCAAGAAATAAATTGTAAAGGCTAACTGACCAATAAATGGATTTTAAGCATGCAGTTTAGTTGGACTTCCCCCTTTTTCATTTGAATCCTATTTTGATGAACATTTTTCAGAAGCTTTCAAATGTTTACAATTTATCATAAGGGCTTTCTTTTATACAGCAATGTACCTCCTCCCATCAGGTACATCCCAGCATGACTCCAGCATTTATAGAGGGGGGATGACTCCCTAATAGCTTAGTTTTTCAACTGCAAGGGGAATAAAGGCTAATTGCAGCAAACCACCTCAGTTTAGTAAAACTAGAAGTCTCCTGGCCAGTCAGACAAATCCATTAGGATTTTATTGGGTCCTAAAAAGAGTTATGTGATTCCCTAGGATCCAATCCTTGTCAATCAGGCATGGTAAATTGGATTCTTGAATAGGGAAATCCCTTAGGGAGAGTAGATGCTATCTAGATCAGATGCAGTGATTTTTTTCGACTCTGTGCTCACTAGATTCTGTTCTCTCTTTAGTGAACCAATAAAACCATAATAAGTATTGATTAACCCATTACTGAGCATTATCCACTGGCTTCTGCCTGGCTGTATTTAAACACCACATTGTACTTTCACAGTGCCACTGTACAGACACTTGCCTTGCTTTGGCCCACTTGCCAAGATGGTACAAAGTGTACTTTTTTTTAGCGCAAACTAAATATTTCAATTATACTACCTCTGTCAGCTTCCAAGATGTTCTGCTAGTTTTCTGAAGGAAAAAAATAATGCAGTTGTTTCTGGTACAATCAAATATAAGTGTATTTCAAGTGTTTGAATATTTTCAAATCTTAGATATTGTTTTCCACTAGTGGAAAAAATAAAAGCCCCATTACAAGACCTAAGAAAGTTTTTCATATTGGAAAAGAAACTATCTTGTATATGAGTCTTGCATGTGTATCTTTGGACAAATTACGTAACCTGCAGATCATTTATGATGTCAATATAGGAAGTTTT
Source organism: Neophocaena asiaeorientalis asiaeorientalis (assembly GCF_003031525.2). NCBI lineage: Eukaryota > Metazoa > Chordata > Mammalia > Artiodactyla > Phocoenidae > Neophocaena > Neophocaena asiaeorientalis. The sequence goes on along the minus strand of NW_020175387.1, from coordinate 3,239,504 downwards.
CGTGAGCACACAGCTGATTTCATTAACTATTGAAAAATGTCATAACATCAGGAGACCTCAGAACTGTAGTCTGTCTTATATTATGAAGTTTTAGTGGAGGTGCTTTAGATGCCCTTGTAAATTGACTTTTTATGTATGAAGATAAAATTTCTGGCAGTGTTGATCTACAATATTTTCAGAATGTCCTCCTGAATACTAGCTTGTTCACGGCTCTCTGATCTTCTTTCTGTGTGTTACTTAATAGTTAGAAATGCAAAGCTCAGGCAGATAAATTAAGTTTGATTAGAGAGGACAAGGTCATGCTCTGAATGAAGATAGGTCAATCTCAGGCATGAGAGCAATATTTCACTTTTTAAGTTTACCTTTGCATGAATTATTGTGCTTTTGGAAACTATTTTGTTTCATATTTATTCAGACTACATACACAGTTTTTAGAAAAAAAATGTACTTTGAGAAATTGATGTGTATTTATTTTATTTTGGAGTGTATAGTTTCCAAGCCTATGTTGTCTTTTGTGTTCATTACAGAATAGTCTTTTGATCAAGTGATTTTCAATACACTGTCAAAATAAATTACATTCAGTTCATTAGATGTACAGGAAGTGTAGCTAAAGCAGGGACAAGTATTAATTTAGGACTCTGCAGAAACTGACACTCCATCTTATGACCCTGAGGCTGTATTATTCAAGATACCTAGTGATGGAAGGAAGTCTGTCTCCATAGCAATTACCTAAATCTTTTATCAGTCATTTCTGGAAAGAAAATTAGAGCAATTGTGTCAGGATGGTCATATGGGCAGAAATTGCACACTCATTCAAACCACTTATGTCTCTGACTTTGTCCTTGCTTGATCGCTGCTTTTGTTTACTACTCTGTGTTTGAAAGCTTGATTGGACATGAGCAGATGTGCCAAACTGTAACCACAAAAGGTCAGCCTTTTGTTTTCTTCTCATTCTTCCTTCCTCCTTCCTCCTTCCTCCCTTTCTTTGTTTCTTTCTGCCTTTCTTTCTTTCTTTCCTTTCTTTCTTTCCTTCTTTCTTTCTTTCTTTCTTTCTTTCTTTCTTTTTCTTATTTTTCTTTCTCTTTCTTAGCAAAACTACTAGATTACACTGCTTCTGTCTTTTAAATGAATTACTCAAATTAGGCTAACAGTATTAAGAAAACTCAATTAGATATAGTTAAAATAAGCTGCAGCAGCTCTTCTTCTTCATTAGTATTATACTCAGTAATATTTAATAGTTAGGTGATTGCCAAATTGTAGAAAATAATACAAAGAATGTATCTCTTCACTTATCATATTATATGACATGTGAATATTAATTGATTAGATAACTGATGCCATACCAGTAAACTTGTCAGTGTGGAGGGCCATTGTCTAAATGTGATTTTATTGATCTAGTCTAGAAGTTTTAAAAATATTAAAACAAGTTAGTAACCAAAGAAGAGTTTCAGATGCATGTGGGAAAAGCTTCAAAAATCCCTCTGAACATTTAGATTTTTGCACTGTTGGATTCTGAAATAAGAATAAAAAGCTTAACTCTTGATCAATAAGAGTTGCAGTTTTCATTGAGTGGTATGAACAACACAGTCTAAGCCTTACCGTCAAGTTCCTTGTTCAGGAAAATTTACAATTAATGGCTTTCTACAACAGCAAAGATATCCCCTTCTTCATGGCTCAGCTAGGGACCTGCCAGACTAATCTATTCCCAGTGGGCTGGCCATGGTCCTTTACTCTATCTGTCTTAGCATATTGATTTCTGAGCTGTCTTACTGGTTCCTAACATAATTATAGCAGGAGTGGGTCTCTTAGTACAGCTAATACATTTACACCATGGCATCTAGGGGAGCTTATTATAACGGCATCCGGTAGTGCTACTATAGTTAAGGGTCAGTTTCTATTTCTATAATAAGCCCATTTTTCAGGGGGTTTATATCTTAGCAGTTTTAATTTATTTAAAGGGAAAAAAACCCACTGGCTTTGTGTCATCCAAGATCCACATATTTCTGCCCTTAAAAGTTAATAAAACTGAAGTCTCTATCCTTGCCACACTTTTGACATTTTCAGGAAAACAAATGATATTTTCTATTCTTTGGGATCTTTGACTTAGCTACTAATTGACATAGAGTTCAGCTGTGCTATCAAGAGAGGTGGTTTTTATAATCCTAAACGTTTTATAAATAGCATAAATGATTATGCTTTCATCTGCAAAAGGTATGATGACTTCCAGGCCCCAAAGATTAAGTAAATATGTTTATCCTCTAAAAAGATAGAGATTTGACAGAAACAATATTTCTTGAATAGAAAAATTACCATCATGATGATCTTTTACTGAAATATTCATAATAGACAACTCTTTCTAAATATGATAGCATGGTTTTTAAAGAAAGAAATGTAGCCTACATAGGACAATTTTGCTCATTTTGCAAAGTTTAAGATATACAGAAGATTTTAAACAATTGACTGATAGAAGTTTGGTTTGTATTTTCATGGATTTAAAAATATGAAATTGTCTTGTCTCAAAAATATCATGGTTAATTGGTAATTATGTGATCTGACGATAGCTGATTCACTCAATTTATGAATGTGCATTCGAAATATTAAGCAGTAATGTCCCATAATTGGACATTTCACTGAGGCATTTTGCCCTAGGATCTTTGAACTCAGTATGAATTCTAGAACATACCAAAGCTTCCCTGCTAGATTATATGTGCCTTCTCTGACCATTCTTAGAAGTAATGGAAGATAGTGCTAAAGATTCAAGGTGAAATTTGTGGAATTGTTACTTCCCCTTGCTATAAAACAAGATTTCACATGACATTATTGGAATGGGGTTTGTTTCTTCTATTACACCTATTTTTATGGCAAGCATTGTGCTAAGCACAGAATGGGGAGAGATTAAAAAAAATCCCTTGTCTACAAAAGCTTACAGTTTAGAAAAGGGAAACATGTTATAAACACCATAGTGGAGGTAAGTAAAAAATATTGAGAGATTTAAAGCCCAGAGGAGATGGTGATAATTCTGGCAAGAGAGTCAAGAAAGGCTTTAAAAAGGATGTTTAGAGTAATGTCCCCTTTACCTGTGGTTTCACTTTCCCCAGTTTCAGGTACCCTCAGTCAACAACAATCTAAAAGTATTAAATGGAAAATTCCCCAAATAAACAATTCATAAGTTTTAAATTTTACTTTGTTCTGAGTAGCATGACAAAAACTCACGCCCTCTGGCTCTTTCCCACCTTGGATATGAATCATCCCTTTGTCAAGCATATCCATGCCCATTAGTCACTTAACCTTCTAGATTATCAGATCCACTGAGGAGGTATTGCAGTGCTTGTTTTCAAGTAACCATGATTTTACTTAAAATGGCCCCCAAATTCAAGAGTAGTGATGCTGGCAATGTAGATATGCCAAAGAGAAGTCATAAAGTGCTTCCTTTAAGTGAAAAGGTGAAAGTTCTTGACCCAAGAAGGAAAAGAAAAGAATTATATGCTGGGATTGCAAAAATCTACAGTAAGAACATATTGTCTATTCATGAAATTGTGAAGAAAGAAAAAAAAATTTGTGCTAGGTTTGCTGTAGCACCCCAAACCTCAAAAGTTACAGACATGGTGGATGATAAATGCTTTGTTAAGATGGAAAAGACATTACATTTTTACAATAAGATATTTTGAGAGACAGAGACCATATTCACATAACTTTTATTACAGCATATTTTTACTATTGTTCTATTTTACTGTTAGTTGTTATTAATCTCTTTCTGCGCCTAATTTTTAAATTAAACTTTATCATATGTATGTTATGAATAGAAAAAAAAAAGTAGTATATATAGGATTCAGTACTATCTGCAGTTGCAGGCATCCACTGGGGATCTTGGAACATGTACCCTGCAGTTCAGGGAGGACTATTATATTTGGAAGCTATGTTTTGAAACATAAGTAGTTTGACCACATACTAAATAGCTTCAAGCTGTCATGATTGATGGATTAATCAGTTGATTTGTCTACATATTTATTTACCTGTCTTAGAGTCTTCCTTGTATAGGAGGCTATTTTCAGTGTACTTGCCTATGGTAACATCTATTTTTTCTCATTCTCATTTATTTTTTTTAATTTATGATAGACTAGGAAACCAAGTAACATACATCAGGACAACACAAGGAGAAAGAATTAATTGGAATCTGGATGGTCATTTTAATGGCTTTGTTACATGTAAAGTGCAAGTACTTTAATTCATGTTCTTTACAATAACTATTTTAGGTGCTCTGAGTAATCCTTCACTTAATTACTGCCACATTCAACTATAAGAGGTTACTAAATAGTTTACTTCAGAGTAAGTAAGGTTGAAATTTCAATTAGAAATTTTGGTTATTGTGTAAGTATAGCAGAATAAATCTGTTTTCCTCTTCCTAGTTGATATCGCAGCTAGGTTTGTGGTTAGCTGTGGCTGTGTGACTTCTGTCTAGTCAGTAGAATGTGAAAGGAAAGGATGAGATGTGAAAATGTTTCCATGCTCTCTTTGCTCTTCTTTAGGCTGGATAATGTGACTCTAGCGGGTGCTAGAACCATAGAATGAAAGGTGTTTGAAGGTCCTGAACCGTCATGTGTAGAAGAACAATTCTCCCTAAGCTTGCAGTTTCAACCCAGAACACACATATGATGTGTTATATGACTGTACATAAGGTATATATGACTGTTACTGTAACCCAGGTGACCTAAGTTAGTACAATATGCTTTGTGTGTTTGGGTATATATATATATACTTATTATTGGTTCTAATTTTAAGGATTATGTATATCGCATTTCAATGTCTAGAATTTTCAAAAATTTTACTCTTATTCTTTAAGTATATTTTTAAAAGCTGCTTTTTATATTTATTTTGTTTTTGTTTCTTGTTTCATTAGTTTTCTCCAGAGAAAGCCTGGGTAAGACAAATTCAATGTCTGTATGGAATACAGGTTTACTTGTCAGTTTTTAAATGGATTGACAAACTCAGTTCAAATAATCAACCAGTAGCTTCAGCGAGGACTTGTTCAAATTTCTGACCATATGGCTGGTAGTTTTGTATCCATATAGATTCCTTCTAACCTATAAAATATCACTCCTTCTTGTCATAGACTCTATTCTTTAGATCAATTTAAATATATAGACATATAATTTAAAAATTAAGAAATTAACTCATGATTATGCTACCAACAGGTGAATTTATGGAGCTTACAAATTAGATAAAATTACAATAGGCTTTAAAGATGTAACATTTAGCCAGAACTCTTGAGTCATTTAGATTTTTGTCAGAACATTTCACAAAATACTATAGTTAATGTTTTCATACTAAAAATAAATTTTAACTGCACATTTAACTTTCTTTTAACCATCTTGTGGGTTCTGTATGAAGTATGGAATTGCAGTGGACAGGAATTTTACAAATAATCAAGTGAAAACAGCTTAACCAATATGTTCAAATCTTCAGAAGGATTCTACTCTAGTTTATAATAAAAGTGCCCACAGATTCTCAGTCATAGCAAGATGGCTGAGCACTGCAGTAATACAATTCATATTCATAAAATAGGCCTTTTCTTGGTAAAGATGGCTTTACATCCCTTGTCATAACAAAGAAGAATTGCCAACTATTTATTTCAGTGTTCCTAATTGTTGTCAAAATGTGACCTGAAACTCTGACACAGAATTTTTCAAAGTCAGGCTTGCACAAGGCATGCGCATCTATCAATGTTTATCCCTCATTCACCTATGCAGCAGCACTTGTGAAGGTCTGTTTTTATTTAATTTTCAAGATTTTGTTGTTAATGGGAAAACTGTCTCATAAATTAGGTAACTGCTCAATTACAAGCCTGACAGAGATTGATTTTGGTTCTGCTGTTGGTCACTACCAGCAAGTGAAGGCCACAGAAACCACAACTCCAGCTAACGCTCGTCACTTCAAGGGTGATCGTGGAATAAGCAAGCACTCATTGGGAAGGGAGAGAATGCTTGCAACACATCCAAATGTCCTTTCGTGTTTATAGCTTTGATATGAACAAGTATGCCCTGCTATCTAGTCATGTGTGGTCATTTGATAGAATAATGTAACTTTAAAGAGTTTGCATATAGATTTTACAAAAACTAAATGAAACAAATTAAAGGCTTCAGCCATCCAAAGTAAAACAAGAAAATATATCTTAAAAGATTTGACGTTGTAGCCACCACATTGGAATCCACAAAATAAAATGGCTCCCAAATGATAGTAAGACTCAAAATGTGCACTTAAAATGTCTAACTTGGTTCAGCTAAATATCATGAATTCTGTCATGAAACTCATTCAAAGCAAGATTCAATCAACTAGAATTGTAAAATAATTTTAAAATCAAATGTAATAAAGACATTCTAATCATTTGAAGAAGAAATTATGGTAGAGTTTAAAAATATGATTTTTTTTCTTTGGCTTTAGGATAGACAACCCACTTGAATAAAGTTTCTCTTGCTTTTTTTAATCTCTAAAATAACAGCATGGCATTAAAGGACTTATTTAATGTATTTAGAAAAATATAGATATATTTTCTGCTTAAAATAATGGGAAAGTGCTATTTTGGATCGAAAACTACATTTAAAATAAGAAGGAAAATATGCCAAAGCTATGAGATAAGAGAAATCATATTTGCTTTCATTCTCAGGAAGATCCATTCTTACTATCCCAACATGGTATTGCCTGCATAACAAGTTCTTCCCTCTGAAATCTTATCATATTTTGACTACTAACAAAAAACATTCTGATCAATTTTGTCAACAGATTATTTGTTTTCATAATTATGTAAGGCAGAGTAAGTGTAAAAGTTAAGATATGGAGGACTTGGAGACTGGAAAACTCCGTGGTTAAACAAAGTGTCTAGATTATTCAAGATGTTATTGGGCTTCCCCGGTGGTGCAGTGGTTGAGAGTCCGCCTGCCAATGAAGGCAACACGAGTTCGTGCCCCGGACCGGGAAAATTCCACATGCTGCGGAGCGGCTGGGCCCGTGAGCCATGGCTGCTGAGCCTGTGCATCAGGAGCCTGTGCTCTGCAATGGGAGAGGCCACAACAGTGAGACACCTGTGTACCACACAAAAAATGATATTATTAAATGATTGAACAAAACACACCCTAACTATGAACTTTTGCTTTCTAGGATTAAAAAGGACATTTTAAAAATATGTAAATATTGTATCACTTTAGGGTTCTGACATCTACTTATCTTACCTATCACTTGGGCTTCATATTTGGGGTGTACATATAATTAAAGAAATGGCATATATAAAATAGTTATTTTGTATCTCTTCTCATCTATTCCCTACAAGTAAGTTAAAGAGTTATTTAAATGTATTAATTCCATTGAAAAATCTGAATTAGAAGGGTAAATATTTCAAATTTTTCTACAAAAATTATAATTAATCTATATTTTTAATAATATGAAAACAAAACAGTGCATATGTTATTTAGAGTTTCAGAATTTTTGTTTGTTTTTGGTTGAGCAATATAGCGATAGGATATTTGTGTGTTGTGTAGACAATAAAACTTAACAATCTTTCCCTGGAACTGAAATACACAGTTTAGACTTTTCTATGAGAAAAGAATAAAATCAGTTTTCTTAGGAGCAAATATAAACTGAAAGTGCTTTCAAGAGAAATAAAACTGTAATGCCCTAAAATTTAAAGTTCCTTTCTTTTTAAAAGTAACATCACAGGGCCTTGGGATTATTTTTTCTGCTTTGTGATGTTTTCAAAGTCACCTAAAGGCAAGCCTGGAATATACATTGACTACGACTGTGTTTTATAAATGGGCTTCATGAGATAGCACATTTGTTGGGAACCTAGGATGAATATCACTATAGTTATTAAATTACTGTTCTTTAAAAAACATTAGACAAATAACAGGAAATCACGCTGTCCAGCAGGATAATATAATAAGCCTTCAATTATAAGAGTTATGAACAATAAGTGAGCCTCTAAATGGCAAAGTTGAAAGTGGGCTTTTATTGCAACTTAACATTTTCATGGTTTAGAACTTAAATCACTGTTACTTCAGGGAAAAAAAAAAAAAAAGAATAGTGTGCCTATCTATAGGTACATATAATTTTCTATAAACCTATAGGGTAATAGCATTTGAGGAAAATTACTTTGTAGTTTAATTTAATGAATGATATTTACAGCTGCATTTTAGTTCCTAGTGACTGAACATTTTATCAGCTTTGACAGTTATCAAGGACCCCAGTTTCATGCTCCTCTCAGCCTTCACATACTTTGTAGAACACGGTTTCAGGAGAAAATGAAAATGTGGATGTCACATGGACATTGGATAGAGTGACAATGTTATACATAACATACTTCATGAGCTGGAGTACAGGACATGTAAAAATTCCTAAAAAGTTTAGAAATTCATGTCTGCTGCTATCATAATAAGTTTATTCATTCTCATTCATTTAATCTGGCAATGATTAAGCCCTTGATTACCTTTTAATTACTTCACAGGCTAGGAAAATCCTTCAACAACCATCTCAAATATCATTACCTCTTTGAAGACATTCTCACTCTCATTGCCAGAGTAATTTATTTCTTCACTACTGCAGTATCTTCTCCACATTTTGCGACAACTTCAATGGATATCATAATGACTATCACTCTCAATCATTGATTCTGTGCCTGACATGTGTATATTATTGCATTTGCTTCAAGAACCTCGTTTATAGAGGTAAGCACTACTAGTATTCTCATTTCAAAATGAGGAAGACTTACAAAGGCTAACCTGCAAAGTTGACAGCTGAAAAGTGGTGAAGCTTGGTCTGTAGTCCAGGTCTTTCTAATTACAAAGTTCATTCTCTTAAATCACCCTTCTATATTGTTCCTTACTTGAGTCCCAGATAGAAAATCATATGGATTTAGTTCAAAGTAATGTGAGTCATAAAGTAATGTGAGTCTATGTTAGAGATGCCCTTTTGCTCCAGATTGTCCATTAAAAAAAACACCCAATAAACAACAACAAAAAAAACCCAAGCCCATACACTTTAATTATTCATACACAGATAGGCTGAGTAACCTCCTAGAAGGTTCATTCCTAAACCTTGTATGAGAAATCCACAGGGAAGGTAGGAAAAGTACACTGGTATGTGTGGTAAGTTACATTATTGGCCTCAATTTTCACTCAACCTTTCATGAATATTTTGCCACGGCCTCATCATAGATGGAGTTACCTTTCTGTCCCTTGACTTTGAGCTTGGATATATGACTCATTTTGGCCAATGATAAATAGGCAAAAGTGATAGTTTGCCAGTTTCATGTCTGGGTCATAAGAGATCTCACATGTTTCTGTTTGCTGTCTTGCATCACTGTCATTGGTGTAAGAAGAATATGCCCTGGCTACCCTGTTGCTCACAGGAGGATGCTAAGCAAAGCTGTCCAGATGGACACATCCCAAAGCACCTGAACCCCAGCTGGCCCACAGACATGTGAGAAATATTAGATGAGTGTTGTTTTGAGGTATTTTGTAGTTTGCTATGCAACAATGTCTGCGACTAACTCCTCATGTGTAAAGAAAGAACACATTGAGTTAGTGTTAGTTTAGCACTTACTATTCTCAGTAAATGAGATAAAGATAGTATTGTATTGGTCAGTAAGATCTTGCCACCGTGATATTTATTATTTTGTGTGTGTGTGTGTGGTACATGGGCCTCTCACTGTTGTGGCCTCTCCCGTTGTGGAGCACAGGCTCCGGACACGCAGGTCCAGTGGCCATGGCTTATAGGCCTAGCCACTCCACGGCATGTGGGATCTTCCTGCACTGGGGCACGAACCCGTGTCCCCTGCATCAGCAGGTGGACTCTCAACCACTGCGCCACCAGGGAAGCCCGCCACCATGATATTTTGATTCCTATTATTTCTAAACTTTATCTTGATAAACAGGATAAAGTCATTGAGCTCATGATAATTAGAAAAAAATGCTTTAATGATCAGATTTAATCCTCTACTTCTGACATAATAAACTTAAGGGAGTTAGATCAGTAAAGACTGGCTGGGTTCTTGGCAAAGTAGTGTAGGTGGGGAGGTCTGAGGAAGGAGGCACTCTAATGGATTCCTATGTGTTAGTATATAACATCCTTCCTTTAAGGATGATGTACTGAGACTAAATCCAGCATGGTCCTTTACAAGGAATCAATATTGTGAAGTTACATGGCCCAAACTCAACACTAACATCATAGTCATTGCTCTCTATATCTTCTAGCTATATTCTATAGCTAACTCACAGAACTTCCAGTAATGACTCAAGAATTAGAACTGATATGTTCCAATGCATGAAGTTCTCAGGATAAATTCCCAAATAGCCTAAGTTCAAGATGAGACAACAAAGGTAAAAGCTCTGTGGCCCAAGAACTGCCTCTTAAATTTGAGCTGTTGTGGTAAAAGAAATTTAAATTGTGACATGATGTTTGGCTTGCCCTTCAAAACAGCTCAGAAATCCTGCTAAATGTCTCTGGCCAGCTTCCTCTGTAATCATCCCAGCATGTATTCTAAAGCTTCATTACTATTCTGAGACTTCCTTCATCTATCACTCCTCTCCGACTCAAAACAATGACTTTTATTGTTATTTCACAAGAAAATAGAGGTTACACGAACTACCTCAATTTTCTGCCCTTCCATTTGTACACCTATTAGTATTGGCACCAATCTCAGGAATTCTTATCATACAAAGCTTCTCCTCTAATGCAATGCTAATTTATTCACATGAGCTCTTGATTCCTGAATCTTCGACCCTTCATTTTCCACTGAATCCTTTAGTATGTAAGCATGCTGACATATCGGCCACATTCACACACATTCCAACTCACTCTCCTTTCTAGCTATCTCCACATAACTCTGCTTTTGAATCAGGCTTATAGAAAGAGTAGATTAACTTCCAGTTCCAGCCTTAATAGTGTTATTTGTATCAGACTAATTTTCCACCAGATACAACTACAAAAGTTGAACAAAATACATAAAGAAACTGCTTAGAAGCATTATAGAAGAACCAATGCAAAGAGGATTTGAGGAGCCATAATTCCAGAAGGAAGAAGGCACACAGAAATGAGTTTTTCACTCATGCCTGCTTTCTACCAGGGGTGATTCACCACTTCTTGTTATAGAAGAATAAAATTCCTTCAAAAGGAGATAGACTGTCTGTGCTGAGGAGAAAGAGATTACAGTTAGGAGCTGCAAAAGTAACTAGTACTTGAGGAGGAAAATCCTACGGAGGAGGGAACAGCAGAAATGAAACATTATTTGGCAATAAAAAGGAATAAAGCATTCACATGCTACACAACATGCATGTTGTAATTCATCTAATAACTACTAAGATAATATTTAATAAAATTTCAACAAACCAACTAGTAAAAGAGAAAAATGAAATTAAAAAAAATACTTGAACAATCCTAAAGTAGTAAATAAAGGAGCAATGATGAGACAAAATAGCAATAGGAGGAATGGAAAACAAGAAAAAAAAAGATTGTTAAATTACTGTTAGTACTTACATGAAATGTAAATTGAGTAAATAATTCAGTTAAATGCCAAAGACTGTCAAACTGAATAAAAAACAAAATCCAAAAATACACTGTTGATAAGAAACATATGTTAAATATGAGGGCAAATAAAGATTTAAGGAAAATATTAAACATAAAAACACTAACAGAAGAAAGCTAGGGAAGCTATATTAACTGTAGAAAAAGTAGACTTTAAGGCAAAATTATTGCAAGATATAAAGAGAGACATTTGATTTTAAGAAAGATCAGTTCGACAGAAAGAGTTATCCTAAATTTACATATATCTACCACAGTGACAAAATTTATAAAGCAGAAATTTATAGCAACAAAAATAGGATTAGGCAAATTAACAATCTTATATAGACAGTTAAAAACACTTAGTAACTGTGAAAAAGCAGCAGAAAAAAGATAGATTAAAGGTGATTTGAGCAACACAAATGACCAATTTGAACTAATTATCATATATCAAACACTATATCCAACAGTGGCAGAATACTTATTCTTTTCGAGTACACAAAACACATTTATCTGGTTAGATGTAGTAAGTGAAGTTGTAACAAACTGATAAATGAGAAAAAATGGGATTAAAACATTTTAATAATCCAGAAAAAGTAATAAAAGAGAAATGATAGAACAAAAATATGAAATAAATATAAAACAATAAGATTTAAAAAGATCCAGTAATTTCATGAAATTATATACTAATTACATAAAATATAAACTGGATAAATAATTCAGTATTTATGAAGAGGAATATTTACTACTTTTAACATGTCAGTTCTATCTCAGCTGTTCTAAAAATTCTACACAAACACCCACAGAAAAATTCCAGTAGTTTATTGAAATTAGATGTGCATACTGACAAAATTGTTCTATTATTTATATAGAGAAACAAAGGAACAAGCAGAGCTAATACAATACTAAAATAAATCAGTAAAGGAGGACCATGATACCTGATTAAAGAGTTACTATAAACTATAAAGTTACAGCAATTAAGATAGTATTGTATTGATGCAAGAATAGACAAAAAGACAGAGAAATCAACATGGGCAATGCAGAAAGAGATACCCGCACATACTGTCACCTGCAGAACAGTTGTAAAAGTATTTATTTTCTATAAATGGTGCTGGTTCTTTGGATATCTATATGGGAAAAAAAATTAATCCATACATCATATTATGAACCAAAAATCAATCACAGATGGATTGTAGATTTTTATGTAAAAAGTAAAACAATAAAACTTCTAGAAGAAAACGTAGAATATCTTCATAACCTTGAGCTGGGCAAAATATAATAAATAGTACACAAGAACATTAATAACTTGAACTCGGTTAAAATTAAAATAAGTTTCTCCTTTGGGCTTCCCTGGTGGCGCAGTGGTTGAGAGTCCGCCTGCCGATGCAGGGGACATGGGTTCGTGCCACGGTCTGGGAAGATCCCACATGCCGTGGAGCAGCTAGGCCCATGAGCCATGGCCACTGAGCCTGTGCATCAGGAGCCTGTGCTCCACAACAGGAGAGGCCACAACAGTGAGAGGCCCGCATACTGCAAAAAAAAAAAAAAAAAAATTCTCCTTTTAAAAACACCATTAAGAGATAGAAAAACAAGTCATGCTATGAAAGAATATATTTGCACTACATATATTGAAAAAGACATATTCAGAATACATTCAGAACTTCAATGAACCAATAAAAAGACAGAAAAATGGTCAAAAGATTTGAATGTGTATTTCACAAAAGAATGCTAAAATAATTAGGCTTCAGAAAGATGCAAATTAAAATCACAATGAAATATAGCACACAACTGCCAGACTGGCTAAAATGAAAAAGATGGAAGATACAAATGTTGGCGAAAATACAGAGCAACTCTTTTTTTTTTTAATTTATTTTTGGCTGTGTTGGGTCTTCGTTTCTGTGCAAGGGCTTTCTCTAGTTGTGGTGAGCGGGGGCCACTCTTCATTGCAGTGCGCGGGCCTCTCACTATCGCAGCCTTTCTTGTTGCAGAGCACAGGCTCCAAACACACAGGCTCAGTAGCTGTGGCTCACGGGCCTAGTTGCTCCGCGGCATGTGGAATCTTCCCGGACCAGTGCTCGAACCCATGTCCCCTGCATTGGCAGGTGGATTCTTAACCACTGCACCACCAGGGAAGCCCCCAGAGCAACTCTTATATTCTGTTGATGGAATGTAAATTAGTACAACAACTTTGGAAAATTTTATGTTTTCATTAATGCCAAAAGTATGCCTATTTTATGATCTAACAATTTCATTTTTAGATATACCCAAAAGAAATGGGTACACAGCTCCCAAAAGATATGCACAAGAATGTTAATAGCAGCAAAGGTTTTAATAACTGAGAACTAGTAGTAACTTTAACATTGAAGAACTTTTCACCAATATAACTAAAAAAACAGTGGCTATACATTTTCGAGTATATTCATACAATGGAATATAATGAAATACAAAACAGCAAGTTATAGCTACATGCAACAGCATGGATGAATTTTGCACTCAACACTTGAGAAAAAGAAGCTAGACACAAAATAGTATGTTTCATGTGATCCTGTTTGTATGAGGTTGAAGAACAGTCAAATATAACGCATCATGATAGAGATCAGTATAATGGTTGTCTTCTTGAAATGGGAGGTTATGACTGAATGGAGACACAAGAGAACCTTCTGAGGTGCTAGAAAATTTCTATGTCTTGAATTGGGTGATTGTTACACATGTGTATTTGAACATAAATATTCACTGAGCCTGTACCCTGAAGCACTCTCTCTCCCTCTTTCTCCCTCCCTCTCTCTTTCTCTCTGTATTTACTATCTCTTAACTCCTCGCTGTGACCATTTCACTATGTGCTGCAACCAGGTTTACCCCTCACGATTCCACTGAACCTGCGATACTACTAGGTTCATTAATCACAACCCTTTTGCAAAATTCAATGGATATTTTAAAATCCCAGTATTCATTAACTTCTTCACTGCATTTCAAGCCCTGTATCGCCCTTCTGTCCCTCACTATTCCTCACTCACCAGACTACCAGTTTCTGCTGCCTCCTTGCCCTTTCATGCTCTCACATGGAGTTGGCCAGGATTTCTAGTAGCACAGAAGTTGCCTTTGTACACATTATTTTAAAATGCCCCCTCTGGGGAGATGGATTAGAATAAGGCATTTACTCTGAACAAATGAATTAACAAGAGGACTTCTCTATTTGACTCAGTCAGCTGTGCTGCAGGGAAGATGGCCATGCAAATGGACAGAGAGCCATATTTCAGCCTAATTTTTTCCCTCCCTCCTTGGCTGGGTGCCCTCCTGTAGAACTTCACCTGGATAACTCTTCCTTGTGATACCTTGCCTCGAATAAGTTTGTTAAAATCCTACTCATTATGTGTCTCAGTTCAAGTGTGGACTTCCCTATGATACATTCCCAACCTTAAGTAGCCTGGCATAAGCATCTGCTTGCTCAGTGTGTCCTGCCATTCTCCACTATCGCAGTTGACACATTATAACTGTTTGCATGTCTGATTCCAATCTGAACTGTAATTTGTAAGGGCAGAAAATATCTTTTCAACTCTGTAAATTCACTAACATGCACATAATTTGGCCTATACAAAAGATCAGTAAATATGTGTTGAATAACTGATTGAATAAACCCAGTAGCAAATTAAGTCAAAATTATAATATCAACAAGAAAAATGTGGTAGTTGAAATGACACAATTAGATCCAAATTTAGAAAACTGAGAAGTAGAGGTTTTGAAAGTTCATAGATTTACATAGAATAAAAATGTTAATTTTAGTCCTATTAAACCTAAGGCCTCCAGAAATCACTTCATTTATATTTATCCAGTGTGTGTTTAGTAGATTCTATATACTTTACCTATTAATGGCTATATTTTATAAACTAAATAACGATGAGTTATATCTATCTGAGTTTGGCTTACCGTAACATGCATTTTAAAGAACTTGTTGGGTATACCAAAGTAGGAGAATATTGTCATCTGTTTTCAGATACTGCAGCAACAAAGTGCCAAGTAAAATTTACTCACCCAACCCCAAGCGTTCCTACCTAAAGTTTCAACACTACACAGTGACATAGAAATATACAATGTCATAGAAACAGAAAATTTGAAGATATTTTGCAATATTTCAAGAATTTCTATTTTGAATTTCATTTCTGCAGCAAGTGCTATGAGTAAAAGTCATCCTCAGAATTTTGAAAACATCACACAATTAGGTCAAATAATTTTGTATGAGTATTTTGTATTTATATTTACATTTCTATTTGTATTTATATTTTGTATTTATTATACAAGACATTTGCCAGATACTATGGGTGACATACAGGAATAAATAAGTTACTGAGGCATTTCCCATTTCCAGAGAGGGAGAGATATGTACAAATAGACCAATGATTTGAAACACAGACATTCTTGGTTGCCTTGTGTAACATCCCCTACCAGCAGTGGGAGCCTGGCAGATCATACCACTACCAGGTTTATAGAACTATAGAAAATTAGTTTTTAAAAGAAGACCATTTAACTATCATTTTGGAAAAATTCTGTTCACTGGATGCTTTCCATGTTTGAATTCTTGGTAAAAAGGGTTCTGAAGAACGATTTATGTGTAATAGAGTTTTTCCAGTAATGAACATTCCCATATCTAGCTTTTTATTTCCCCCAGCATTGATCAAACAAAGAAACTTAGTCTCTGAATCTTTACTGCAATTCACACTCCTAAGTTCATCTCTCAGGGAATTCAGCTCTCAGTATCATTACTGTGGCTCTTCACTTATATTGGCTCTTCCATTTGTACTTATGTTGGGACATGTGCGTGACATCTTTTCAGTGTGAGATGATTATTTCACTCTCACTGCCTCTTATTCTACTTCTACTTTTACCTCTCAGGTTCAGAATTCTTAGCCTTCTTGAGCAGATGAACTACAGCAATTTCTCCTCCTCTAAAATTCTACATTTGGAGGTGCACTCAGACACAGAATTGCAGTGGGACACAGATGTGAAAGTTGAGGGTGTAGAGGAGTTTTGCCACTTCTTCTCCATCCTGCTGTCTCAGGAAAACATCCCATGTGTCTGCTCTCAAACTCCAATCTTTCTTCTCTCACTATAAGTGCAATTTACTAAAAATATATGTTCTCTTTTTAACTCTGAATGAAGGGAAAAAGAAAGAAGAAGAAAGTAAGAGTTCAAACACCCATTTTTCTCAACTTATATAAAGAAAATGAAGTTTTAGGAAGAAATTTTCCTTGGGAGATAAACAAGAAGATGTTTATTGGAATACTTTGTATTGTCTGCCTTTTAAAAATAATGTCATTATGATTGTACTTAGGTAGCTGACCTGTGTTTTATATGGGAAAATAAATTAAAGTCATAATTAGGTAGTTTACAAATTTCTCTGAAATAATGAGAGTGAAAGTAATTTGAAGTTTAAGAATGAAGTAAAACATTCCTAACTGACATAATGACCTTTCGCTTAAATTATTTTTTAACTCCTATCTTATTTTAGTGTTGTTTGTTTTTAGCATATCATTTAAGGATTTAGTTGAAGAATAGACATAATATTATTTATAAGTAATAATAAGGACCTAATTTATATTATTGAAAAACTGAGGAATGGATGCAAAGATAGTGTAAAGGCAGAATGACGGTTTCAAGGAATTAACTGTGTAAAGAAAGAAAGAATGGTAGTCATCTTGCCTGAGAACTGGAAACCGGGAAGAGGAACAATTTTGAAGACGAGACATGTAGAGCTTGAAAGTTCTTCAGATTCCCCATGAGAAGCATTTCATAATGCTGTTGAAATGCTGGTCAGAGAATTAGGGAGTAAGACACACCTAGAGACAAAGTTTTTATAGTTTTTGCCCAGACGTGAAAGTTGAAATGGTAGCAAGTGTTTGAGTTTGCCAAACTAAAATGTGTAGGGGGAGAGAATAGTGGAAGCAAAAAATGGGAGGGCAAATGAAAGAAAAAGATCAGAGTTAGAAAGACAATCCAAATTTCCAATTTGCAGAAGGCAAGTGAGACAAGTAACTGAAAGGAAAAGTTTCAACCATGTTAAATTCCGATAAAAATTCAGAAAATTAGACAATGGGAGATAGATTGAGGAGGAATCATGGTATAAGAAGTGTTAGCATAAGGAAAAGTTGAAATACTTGAAGACTGATGAGAAAGAGTTGGATAGAATAAATATATATGACAGACAAGGGAGGTAATTGTTGAAGTACTCTAGAAAATATCATGGCATCAGTATCACAAACATAAGCCCTTGTCTTGAAAAGAAGTTTATTTTTTTCTTTTCTTTCTTTGATATTGGAGGAAAAGGAGCAAAAATAACGGTGATTATATACAAGGAGAATTTGAGTAATAGGAGAAAGAATTGAGGTTAATTCTCATTCAAATTTTCAATGCATTAGGAGTTGAAGGTATCTGCTCCAAGATATGTGATATAGTATGTAGTCCTTCAGTATCTTTCAGTGGGGGATTTGTTCCATGACCCCTTGAAAATACTGAAATCTGAAGATGCTCAAGTCTCATATACAATGGAGTAATATTTGTATATAACCTACACACTCCTCCCATATACTTTAAATCATCTCCAGATTACTTATAATATCTAACACAATATAAATGCTATGTAATAAATAGTTTGTCCACAGCAAAATCAAGTTTTGTTTTTTGGAATTTTCTGAAAAGTCTTTTCTCTTTTTTCTGAACTTTTTGATCTGAATTTGGTTGAATCCATGGATGGGAGGCCATTTATACAGAGGCCCAACTGTATACATTGAGACAAGATGACTGGAACAGCTGATGTGCAAAATGAGAATAAAAGATTACCAAGTAGCTTTTAGAATCCAACTAAAATTGGTTAGCATGAATTTAGAGTGTAAACATTTTAAATGCATTGTGTTTTTTTTTTTTCTTTTTTCCCAGAAATACTTACAAACCCAGAGTCAGGATTTTTTTTTTTTTAATTTGCATTTGACTCCACCAACCATTGGTTGAAGACTTCAAAATATGGCAGAAAAACAAATGGAGTGTGGATTCATGTAAGGCAAGGAGGAGGAATGTTAACCTGTGTTAATGAATAGAGTCAATAGGTTCAAAATCATAATAAAACACATTCAAGAGAAATGAACAATTAAGAAACTTAAGGTTCAATTCAGTGATAAATTTTTTCAAATATTTGTGGGTAGTAGAAATTACAAAAATGTACGTTTATAACAAATTTCTGACAAAATTTTGTTTTCAGTAAAACCTGAATGCTAAAAAGCTAACTTAGAAATATATCAGAAATTCCTTTAAAAACCCCCCACAAAATATGAAGACTCTGGGGGAGTGCTACCCAACTTCTTACATTGTTCCATAAGTAAAAGAAAATGAAAAGAATGTTGTGAATGTAAATGATATTTACATTAATCCTGACAAAAATCAAAGTGCTCTGAACCCTTCTCAAAGTTGCCCTCAGAAGTTCTTGAAAGGAAAAGAGGAAAGATATCATATAAAGTAGGAGCAGATGCTAAAGCCAGACTGGAACAATAAACAACAAAAAAGAAACCACCTTCAGCAAGACACATTACCACTTGAGGGAGCAGAGCTTGCAACTTCAACTGGATGGACACTAAGGTACTGAGATAGAATAAGAAAAACAGGAAGAAGGTGCAGTAGCAGAAGTTAGTCTTTAAAATGAAAGCCTACCCAACCTCTGTTTCTATTTGATCAAGTAGATAGGAAGTGGCTTATCTATGAGATGGATCAAAAAAAATAGTTTCTAGTTTTCATCCAGAGTAAGAATTTTTATTGGTTAATGCAATGGAGGAAGATAGGGTGGAAAACTGAGGGTGTTTGCAAGGAAAAAATTATAATAAAACTCATTACAACTTGAGCTGTAGAAAAGGAAAAAAAAATAAAGAATGAAGCACATTGAGGGATGGAGAGAATATGATGGGGTCAATGGATCCTGCATAGAGATAAAAGATTTTTATGGAAGAAAAACTTGTAAAGTAGAAAGGAATGAGGTTATGATTGGAGAGAAGGGTTTCAGCATGAACTGTTAACTGTTCATTTTTATTAAACTCCAACATTTTTTTCTTAATAAGTCATCCATAAAAGCAAGAAAAAAGGAAAGTATTTACAACTCTTGTTATATATTTGTTGGCTTTCCAACAAGTTGGCTTTAAATGGCCTTACCTGGCACACTGAGTGGGTGAAAGTTCCTGACAATAAGGTCCCTATGCAAGCATGTTCCAGTATCACCAAGAAATGGCTCACCAGCTGTGAAATAGTAATGAATGCCACCACTGTTAATTAATGAATATATAAACAAAGGTCAAGTTATACCCTTTGGAGGATGAGTAAAAGAGGAAATGTAGGGGAGAAAGCAGAGGACATGTATTACTAGGAGTCATGAGGAGAGGTGGAACTACTTGTATACTAATCTAACACTGAGAGAGTTTTTTGACACACCATTTCCTCACAACACAGAATAAAATCTTGATTATTTAAGTTAAGTTTTATGTCTTTATGGAGACTCACCTCCAGAGATTAGGACTCATGTATGCTATGTGGTTATTTACACTAATTTTTCAGCTGTCATTAGTCCATCCTTCTTGTGGAAAGTTGATAGGACCAGATGGGTGCCAGAAAATTGGCAGGGAACCTGCAAAATTTAGGACTCTATAACAGAAGATTTTGAGCCAAGAGTTAGTTTTCAGTGAGTAACAGTGACCAGCAACGAAGAGGGAGAGAGGATGATCCATCTGAGGGTATGAGCCTCAACGGAGGTTTTGCATGAGGAATCTAGAGCCTTGAAGGATCTCTAGAGAGTGATGCAGACACCTACTCCATCTTCTCATAGTGAAGTACCTGGGTTATAGTGAAACAAGTTGAGCCCATTGGAAAGGGATGTCAGGGAAGCAGTGCTCTTAAGAAACACCTTGTATAAGTTAAATCATGGAGGTGGCAAAGATGAAGCAGAAAACATGGAAAAGTTAATTGAGAGCAGATGTTTTAGGAAGCTTAGGAGGAGGATGTTCAGACTAGATTTCAAGAGAGGGAAAGAGAAAGCTTGAGTTTCCAGCAGTGACCATGTAAAACTGGGATGGGAGGGATGGTGGGAGATCCCAATAGTTTCTGAAAGAAAGGTGGGTGGTTGCTTCTAATACAGGGGTCCAGAATAATTCACTCCATGCTCTAGCAATTTACAGGGCAGTGGGTCCCCAAACCATTCTGAGCACCTTCTTTAGATGCCTCTTAAAGGCACCTGGCATTTAAATTTTCTCTTGTTTACCAATACTGAAGAATTAGTCACTCTTCTGCTTCCATGGGATTTGGTGTTTACTCCTTTTATATAACGATGCAGTTGTGCCCTTTCTTTGACTGAGAGTGTTACATCTTAGATCAGTAAAAGACAGAAGACTTAATATGGTACTTAGCCCTAGTACCAGGCAATAATAAAATAATTATGATAATTATAGGCATAATAATAATAGTAGAAGAGTGACTTCTCTATGAATTACTAGTATACTCATTTGTTACAAATTATTTTAGGTTAGACATTTGCTTTTTTCCTTTACCAATCAATCCAATAAGTGGTCTTTTAACTAGAGTACATTAAGGTAATTGGGTTCTTCATCCAGGAAATTTGGAATGATGACTGAGACTAAGGGGTAGCAAGTCAGTCTGGGCTGGTCTCCTAGTGAGGGAATGTATTCACATTAGGACCATGAGTAGGTCATGTCCTGTCACATCTGAGATGGTTGTGGAGTGCACATTTGTCAGCTATCCTGAGTGCTGGTCTTAAAGGTGAGATGAAATGAGTCATTTTATTGGAGATTTAGGAGCACTGTCAATTCTTTTGATGGCTGGAATCCAATTTAATGAGTGAAATAGAGATGTAGATCACCATCTAAATATGTGGATCAGGCCACCAAACAGTGATTCTAACAGCAGGGAACATCAAGGGCCTCTCACAATTACCTAAATATAGGTGTCACAGAATCAGACAAGTATTTACTGAAGGCCTACCATGTGCCAGCCACAGTACGAGGTATCACCTCATCTCATCCTCATAACAGCTACCCCACAAAGGATAAATGATTTGCGACATTTCACAATTGTGATTCAGGCCCTATGACTCTAAGTTTTATATTTTTTCTACCATATATGGCTATCATTCAAGGTCACAGTATTTTTTGAAGTAGAAAATTAATGGATTCTTAGAGCATAATAACATTGGTTTATTAGCAGGGTTATTTCTTTCTTTCTTAAATAGATTTATTTTATTTATTTATTTATTTGGCTGTGTTGGGTCTTCGTTTCTGTGTGAGGGCTTTCTCTAGTTGCAGCAAGCAGGGGCCACTCTTCATTGTGGTAGGCGGGCCTCTCAGTGTCGCAGCCTCTCTTGTTGCAGAGCACAGGCTCCACATGCGCAGGCTCAGTAGCTGTGGCTCACGGGCCCAGTTGCTCCACGGCATGTGGGATCTTCCCAGACCAGGGCTCGAACCCGTGTCCCCTGCATTGGCAGGCAGATTCTCAAATTGGCAGGCAGATTCTCAACCACTGTGCCACCAGGGAAGCCCCAGGGTTATTTCTTTTTTCCTTCCTTCATTCCTCCCTCCTTCCTTCCCTCTCTCTCTCTCTCCCTCCCTCCCTCCCTCCCTTTCTTTCTTTCTTTCTTTCTTCCTTCCTTCTTTCCTTTCTTTCTTTCTTTTTCTTTCTGTCTTTTTCTTTCTTTTTTCTCCCTTAATCCAAAATGATAGACCAGTGAAAAAAAAATAGGTGAGCAAATTTGGGCAAAGAGAAATTTAAGGTAGAAAACTTAATCAAATCATCAATATGTTTCATCAGTTCATTTTTTACTGCAAGTGGAAGGGTTTTGAGCTTATCAGCAATGAAGGGAGGGAGGGAGAGAGAGAGTTTAATACTTGCCTGATAACATTTGCATACTATCCTATAATTTTTGTTTCCTTTTTTGAGTTACTAACCAGAGTATGATAAAACTTTGTGTCTTGCTTCCAAGTATATCTCTAGTACCTTTCACTGTTCCTAATATGCAGTGGAACCTCAGTAAATATTTGTGGAATAAATGCAAGAATAAATGATTGGCTTAGTGAATAACTATGAAATCAGTTAATTGTCTAATAAAAATATAAAAAGAATCGTAGGAATTAGCTTATGATTGTTCTTGTAATGGTTTGCTCCCAAAGTCACTCTAAAGTGGAATATCCTCCACAAAAATGTGGTTATTAGTGGTAAATTAGTGCCGCTTTGTAAATTTCTCTCTTTTTGTTCCCCTCCAACTTCTCATCCTTTACTGTAATGTATTCAAAACTGTCTTCCCTCTGGTTTTTCTTTTACCCAATGAAGAGATCTTCTATGAGAATTTTAGTTCTCAAGTGTAGACATAATATTGAACCAAAAGAAATTACCAATATTCAACTATATTAAAATAATTATCTTACATACTTAATAATATATTTTGTATATTTTAACTCTCCAATAGGCTGTTGCTGCTGGCCCTTCAAATACGCTCAACTGTATTTGAATGCATGGCCAGGTCCCTCAATCTCGGACAGCTTCATTTTCCTAAACATTTAGATCGATTCTCTAGTGCTCACTAATGCTACACAACAGACACCTTCTGGTGGGGTCCATGAACAATTTTACCAACTAGGGTGTGCTTTTCTTTTCTAAAGCTTTATAATGCCAGAGCCGAGAAGAATTCCTTATATTCACTCTTCTTCCTACCAAATTAGGTAGATTATTCTGATCCAATATTAAGCGTTCCACTTATTTAGAAATTATATTGAATTTGACACATAGGCAACAGGTTTTTTTCCTTAGAAGACAATATTCAAATATATATAGTAATTGGAAGTCTTCACAAAAGTTTAAAATTGCCTTGATTCAATCAACACTATATTCAACATTGAAACACAATAGGTATTTATTTTTAAACTTAGTTAAGAAAATATACAAAGTAAGTTCTTTTAGCGCTTATAAGGCTCTTCCAAGGTAAAGTGGCATTTACTCAGGAAGACAAAAAGAAAATTTACCTAGAGCATTACGTCAAAGAAAGCAAGAAAATCTGAAGTTAAAATATTCCATTTTTCTTGGCTACTGTTCTATTTCACTTTTTCCATTTGTTTCCCAAATATTGACATGGAAATGATAAAATAAAGAATAAGCCGTTTCCTAATTTTGTAGAGCCAACATTTCTCTAAATTTCATAAATTAGAAAAGTGTGTGTATTCACTATTGTACACGTTGCTCTGTGAAATAACTCTAAAAATCATAGTTTATATGCTACATTAGTGTGCAGTTGTGTGGTTTTTAAAGAAAGACTTCAGCAGATCATAATGTGGTAGTTATTAAGGAAGCAGAATTTTTTCCATGAATAGTGAAGGGATATGTTTATAAAATCCGTACTACAGAAATTGCTTAATGCATGAAGTCAAGGAGCATGACTCTTCTACGGAGTTGCTTCGTTTTCTTTGTTAACAGTCAATAAAGATTTTGATTAACTCATATGAGCTTTTAGACTGGGGTGTGGATATAAGATTCTAGGATAAGACCAATGAAAATTTCATTATTGCCAATTAGAATTCTCTAGTGAGGTTTAAACCAGTAACGATTTTCAATTAGTATAATTTAGAATAAGATAGATATAGATTTTACAACACAAATATTCAATATCTCTTTCAATAGTTTTTAGTTCCCTAAAAAGTCACCAACTTACATATTTCAGGACACGGTTTCTCTGATTTTGAGAATCTACTGCTCACTGATGGTAATAGAGCTTCCACTAGTTCCTTCTTAAATGTTTAAATTAAAACTGTCAAAAGCTCTCAGTATTATGATGATTTCTTAAAACTTAACAGTGATTTTTCTTTTCGTGATTTTCATCAATTTTCACAATAAATGATGAACCTCAAATTGTTTAAGAACTCCTTGCTTTTATTGAGGATCTCTAGTCTCTAACCTCTAATTTCTGGGGAAGGAAAAAAATGCACTAACATATGAGCCAAGGTATGTTCTGGCTTGGATTGCAAAATTCTATGAGGAAGAATCCAAAGCAAACCAGAAAACTTTCACTTCATTACAACTGCATTAGGGTAAGAAGTCTAGTCTCCTCTCATAGTTGTTTTATGAGGTGATAATGAGGGGAAAATTCTCTGGCCTAGACAATAACACATATTTTAAAGTGGGTTAGAACAGATCATTTCAAGCTACCCAACTCAATGATAAAAGGGGTTTGAATGACATCTTCTGGTTGAGAATAAGTAGACCTTTTTTTAGATTAAAAAAATGAAGTACTGAAGCATATTAATGGCTTATCAAACTAAAAGGTGTATTAAAAAAAAAAAGACTGCAGCTTTTCCTTAAACACACAATCACTGCTGTCTTCTAGGCTTCCAATATATCACTTTGGCCTTCTTAACAATTGGAAATGAGTAGGTCTGAATTCAGTATTTGTATTCCAATTCCTTCAAACTATGTACAGTATTGTCCACAGTATGGCATAATGTTCTGATGTAATGTAATTCCCAGAGGAAAAAATATATTGTTGTTGTCGAGAAGACTATTGAACATGAAACATGAAAACTATAAAATAAGTCACTTAAATTGTAAAATGTGAATTATACTTCTCTTTGCTTTAAAATAATGTGCATGTCACTGCATTAATATTTTTGTTGTAGAAATGAAGAAAAAAGAACAAACTATTCGTACCATCTCTTGGAGAAACTGATCACTATCACAATAAATTTTGTGTACTCTCCTGCCGTCCTTTCTCTCTCTTCCTAACACTTAAAAGGCATTAAAAAAAAAATACATTGAACCTTTTGTTGGGCATATCATGGTGACATTAGTAGTGATAATAATAGTAATTCTGATACCTTTGATTGGGTATTAACAATCTTATAATAGTAGTAATAACAACAATAATACTGTTTTCATGTTTAGTTTTAATAGTACTTTCATATTCATCATTCCATAAATCCTTACAGCAATTCTGTAAGAAAGCCAAGGCTCAGTAAGTTAGTTCACATCCAGAGACACACATCTACTAAGTAAAGGAGTTGAGAAAAGACCCCCCACACACACACACACAAAGAATACAACTGAAAGTATATTACAAAAAGTTCTGAAAAGCTAACACTTTGGTTTGACTTACCTGATGCAAGACAGATCATTTCTCACACTGTATAGTGAATAGTAGGTACTCAGCAATATTTAAAGAATGAGTAAATGAAGTAATGAATCAAACCACCCACTTATTGCAGTTCTACTTTTGACGAGTTTCTAGGGATTTGAGTTTCTTATACACACAAAAGTACAGGGAGATCTGGACTGAAGAATATTACATAGAATCTAAAGAACAAAATATCTTCATAAAAATATTTAATTATTTAGTCAAATAAGCACAAAAAAAGGAGTTTGGAAATTGAAAAAAAATTAAGTACACCAACATATTTGGTCTTAAGTCACACTACTCAAAAGGAAACAATTTTCTCCTTTTAGAAAATGCTGAATATACTTTTTACAACAAAGAATACTTTAAATCCATAAAATGACACAAGTATAATAACAAATAATTAGAAAGACTGTTATCTTAAAAACACTGTTTTACACTCATAAAATTTTAGAAAGTTCATCGAGGAAGAAGATTAGAAAATTAAAGGACCATGTCTTTTAATTCATTGGTTGGTACTTTGAGATATTAATATTTTGCTTTATGAATTAAATATTATCACATATAAATGTCATGTTTAAAGTAAGGAAATATCTTTTTAAACAGGAAAAGTTGGTGCCACCATGAAGTAAACACACTGATGATGTTGACAAATCAATGTGGAAAGCTGGTGTTTGGCTGCCAACTTTTCCCAAGGGTAGGAAATTCAAGCCCAACTTTTATTCTTAATAGTACATGCTTAGATTTAATGTTGAATGAGGCATGATAGAAGGACCTGTGAAGGAAGAAGGATAAATGCTAATTAACTTGAACTGATTTGATGTTCTTCATTAGTGCTAAATATTCCTGAATTACCACTGCCTACAGATGCAAGACACAAAATCTCCCCATCTAGCTTTGCATATTTAGTAGCATATGGAGTTTTGTCAGGCGGCCAAGAACTTCCTCATCTACTTCATTCTGAAGCAAGGAGGTTGCCTCTAATATAATACCTTGAACTGATTCTATTTAGGGTATAATCTTCCTTAGTTGCTATTAAGATATTGAATTTTATAAAACAGCCATTTAATACTATTTTTGAATTAATGGGAATCACCATGTGGAATAGAACAGGCATTAAAAAATCAAAAACAGCTTATTTTGAAAGCCAATTTCTTAATTAATTGTGTTTCAGAATTTTCTAGAGTTTTTAAAGTGAAATTCTCCAAGAAGATTTTCAATTACAAGGTAGACTATGGAAATTTATTACCAAAATTAAGGAACAATATTCTGAACAGAAGCCTGCTCCTGTTTATTGCCCAAGAAATAAATGTTAAGATCTTTTAGTTCTTTCCTTTTATCCAAAATGAGTACAGTTGGTGAAATTATTAAATTCTTGAAGAAATACACAGATTAATAGGATAGATTTTTACCAACAGTTGTAATGTTGTAATGGGGTTTTCTTGCAGGATATATCATAGGACTACTTTGGGGTCATTCCATGAAACCAAATCTGACATCAGTGCCTAGGAAAATGACCTAGGAAAGTGGGAGCAGATTCCTATGGAAATGTTGTTCATAGTGTGGAAGTGATGAACTATTACCAAATGGCTAAGACCTTTTCTATACCAGAACCCCTGCAGCTCTATTCAGATATCACAATTCCTAATAGGATTACAGAGAGTTCTTTAATGTCCCAGGAACAAACTTCATAATGTGAGGAGGATTTTATTCACAACTGGACACCCTGAGAAAATATACTATGTGAAAATATCCAAGAATTGGACCTGTAAGAGTAACTTTTACCCCCTAGATTTAGGCAATCTAGACTATATAGTTGGTCAGTGAAAGACAAAGTGATATAGAATTAATGCAGTGATTAGGGCAAGATATCTCTTGATCCTGCAGTATTTGGAAATCAATTATAGTTGATAAGAGTACATTCCAAAAGAAAAAAAAAAAATCAAAACACTTGCCTACATTTTGGAGACAATGAAGCTTTCTTCCAGATTGATCTTATGGAAAGTTGTCAATAATATGCATTTTGTTATTACGTGGAGAAATTCACACTTATTTGCCATTTTGTCTAGGCCAACCGTGACCTTTTTTGGTGGGAACTGATTCTGAGCCAGAGAAGAGTATCTAAGTACTTCACATAAGTTTTAAAACATAAAGATGCTAACAGAGTCCATAAGATGGATTAGAAGAAACCAAGTATATCAGTTACTGTGGGTCAGTCTTATGTAATTCATTTGAGAGGTTGGAGCTTTCTGTTTTATTTTTTGTGATAAAAAATAAGATAGCAGCAGATATAAACAATTTTAAAATGTCAATTATCTAGATTAAAGTAGTGCCTGAATAACATATAGGAAACATTGGCAACTGAACACTAGTTATCCACAGTCATTTGTCACATCAACAAAATATTTATTTTACAGGGATAGAAAATCTTAGAAATTAGTCATCGTTTTGTTTGAAACGATAGTCCCTTATTTTAATTGAAATTTTATACTGGTTATTCAGAAAGCAAATATCAGTATCTAAAAATGACAGTATCTAAAAATGACAGGAATGAACAAAAATGCAGAAATTATAATGAAAAATAGGTGGTTTTGAATAAAGGTAGTATACAGCCAAAATAAAAGATGTATATTTATTCCCAACTCAATATTTTAAAGTTATTCTACTGTATTTATTAATATATTTTAGGATTTATTAGAAAAAAATCTGTCTATAATTTGTGTGTAAGATGTAAGATATGGATCTGACTGTTGTGGTTTTTCCTATTGGTAGCTAGAATATTACAAGTAAATGCAAATTTACATGAAAATGTAAGTCTCACATTTTTCACAGTCTTGTTTATGCCAATTTTCAATGTTTTCTTAATCCTATAGTAAATACGCAGGTATATTGGGTCTGTTCATAGACTTTCTATTCTCTTTCTGTATTAACTATGTGTTTATGATGTTTTGACATCTGCGGCCTAGCTAACTCTGAAGGGACTGCCCTTCCCAGCACTAGCCAACTCGCAAAGATGGTAAATGGCTTGCCTGGAAGCATGCCTTTCAGAGCAAATATAAATGAATCCAGAGCCCATCACCCACCTCCTCTATTGGGCTCTTATTCTTTGGGCCACTGTTTCCCTGCCCTAATCATTCCAGGCCAGACACCAGACAACTAGAGACAACTCCTGGACCTTGCAGACTGCTGAAATTACTCAAACTAACCAATCATAAGCCTGCTTACCCCATTCCTTCCCACAAAACCACAATAAAGTCTTGTGCTATAATTTTCTTCCACTCCTTCTGTCTCCTAACTGGCCCGGATGCTTCCCTGTGTGGCCCTGCTGGCATGGCCTGCCCCTTTCTCTTGGGAACTGTGAGGTACACACTTCATCTACTGGTCTGTTGGCCTTACCATACTGGAATAATAATAAAACTTTCATTTCAAAACAGTTTCATTGGTCTGTCTGTCATTCTAATCATTTTCTTACAGATACTTTTTTGTGTGTTATTTTGTAATATTCTCAAATATTTTGTAGCACAAAAGCCCTCTCACTATTTTTTGAATCCTGTATTAATATGGTTGTCTGAATTAAGATCTAAGTTAACTTGAGCATGCTCCAAGAAAGCCTCGGCAAATATATTCTACATAGGAAAACACTACATTTAATTTTTTGAAATATCCATAATAATAGTAACCAGAATGGTGAAGAAAATAAGTATAAAACTAGATGTCAGAAAACTGGAATTTTGGTCCCAAATCAGCTATGTAACTTATTACCTTAGAAACATCACTAAGCTTTCTCAGCCTCTTGTCTGTTTTCCTATAGAGAGGATGAGATCCTTTCCATGTTAAAATTCCTGCATCTATCATTCTAATGCTAAAATTTGACCATCCATCAAATGCACATGTCTTTCTTATGTGGGACAGGGTCTGGCCCAGAGAAGATGGCACATAAGAGTTTGTAGACACAAATTGCTGGTCTCCATCTACCTCATCACACTCTCATGATCACAGCTCTTTCTGTGCATCTTTATTTTCAATGTGAGCTTTTTCAGCATCTTTTCGTCCTCATTAAGATCATCTTGTGTTTCCTTCTGTTCCCTCATACTGAAGTTAAATCATCTGCCCCACCCCAAAATGTTCTTTATTATAAAATTTTGACATTCAAGATAAGTTCATCTTCATTACAGTAATTTCTTTGATCACTATGATATGGACTTAATTTAATAACGTCCTAGCTGAAGAAAAAGTTCTATTTTATTCTGCCTCAGGCACAAATTTGTTTAGTTTTGTCAACATACTGTAATGTTACAGACTTCATGTAAAGCAACTGAAAATACTAACTGTGATATATACTTGAACATCTATAATTATCCAAAAGAATGAGCAACTTTTTACACATTATATAATACGTAAAATACTTATTTTCCTGTGGAGCTACAAAGTAGGAGAAACTTATCGTTGTCAACAATTTATTCTACATGATGAAACTTGGGGCAAACTTGATTACAAACAATATACTATCATATATATATATATATATATATATATATATACATATAGTGATAATTTTGCTTTTCCCTGAAATTAATAAACTAAAATTAATCTTTGATGAAGAAAACACAATATGCAAGTTCACAGTCTTCATGGAACAATCATTATTTTTTCAAACTCAAAGTTCTAAGGAATATATATATTAGGCAAATGTCTAGTCCTTTGCTCTGAATCTGCAAAAAAAGAAACCTTCTTGTGATATGGTTCTGCTTTGTGGGTTTATATTTTTAACTAAGTGATAATTGCTCAAAATCTAAAGTGAGACAAAGATTTGAGATGCCCACAAATTTAAGATACTGTGCTGTTGATGAATGGGGAAGCACACTGTTGTTATATTTTCTGTAGACATTTCTGTCTTAATAAGCTTTGTTTTAATATGAAAACAGCAAGAAAAGAAAAATACGGAATGTTTACATTACATATACTTTGTCTCACAATGCTTATCTTAGTCATTCTGGCTGCTATAACAACATATCATAGACTGGGTGGCTTATAAGCACAGAAAAGTATTTCCCACAGTTCTGGAGGCTGGGAAGTCGAAGATCAAGGCACTGGCGAGAGCCGGTTCCTGGTTCATACACAGTCCTCTTCTAATCATGTCCTTACAAGGTGGAAGGGGCTCTCTTTTATAAGTGACATAACCACCTGTAAATATCATTACTTTGGGGACCGGGCTTCAACATATGAATTTTGAGGGGACGTAAACGTTCAGTCTATAGCAATGTTGTATCTGAGATTCAAAAAATGTACAAGCAGGGTCTGTATATGAAGTAACAGTACCATTAAAAAATGAGTAGGCTCCTTAGAGCTAAATGAACAGCAAATATCCTTGATTTACTGAACTATAGATGGAAAAATAGACATATTAAGACTTGAGCTGGAGAAGGCACTATACAGTATTGGAGT
The DNA here is from genome assembly GCF_003031525.2 of Neophocaena asiaeorientalis asiaeorientalis. Lineage (NCBI taxonomy): Eukaryota > Metazoa > Chordata > Mammalia > Artiodactyla > Phocoenidae > Neophocaena > Neophocaena asiaeorientalis. Next base: position 3,208,327 of record NW_020175387.1, on the reverse strand, counting down.
ACTTCAGAAAACTATAATAGTATTTTTTTACATTTGATTTAATAAAAGTTCAGGAACAACAGTTCCATATGGGCACAGTAGCCACTGTCTATGCTGTAATATTTGACAGCATCAAAAAAGCTACTTTAAAGATATCAAACAATATTACTACATATTAAGTGTCAGCATGCATATATGAACTGCTGAGAGCTGGGAATTAGCTGCACTTTTCCTATTAACAGTAAAGTGAAACTAATCCCTTTAAATATGCTGAGATGCTACTCACGGCTTAGTTCCTTTTGTAAGGTTCATAAATAATAAAGAGATTAGTAGTTACCACTTAGTACATGCATGTGGTATACCTTCAACATATTTTTTAGTAACTAAAATTTTACTTTAATTCTATTTTATGTAATCAATTGTAGGATGATTTCCTAGTCTGCTATTTAAAAATCATGTCCATTTTGAAATCTATAGTAATTGCAACTGCTAGGTACCATCCAACAGGACAAAACTACAAGTTGCAGGTATTGTCATCTCCATTTTATAGGGAATTAAGAGCAGCTTAGAAACATGACTCCAGTAAACCTTGTCATGCACTGCTCAGATACCTGTTGTTGGGAGTCATAACAGAAGACAGCCTTCAGCTGTGAGCCTCTCAGGGACTTTTTCAGGGGCAGAGAGCTTCTCATGCAAGGTTAGGTTCCTTTCCTCAGTGGTCCTCATCCCGTGACTGACAGACCCGGGAGTATCAAGACCTGGCCATCACTGAAGAGCTCTTTGAGCTCCAGAGCTCCGTGTGTTCACTGAGGGTGGCAGTGAGGAGGGCTCAGGTTAGACAGGAATCTCAACTCAGCTTCTCCCTTCTGCCCACTCTGGCTTCCTTCCCCTCTTTTCCACAAGTATTGGTTCCAGGGCACACCTTCATAAATAAATATCCTGAATGCTAGACTCTCTCACAGTCGGCTGTCTGAACAATCCGTCCTGCAGCTGGTTACTTATTGCCCAAGGTTTTTTAGATAGTAGGTAAACAGGACAGGATTCAGATTCAAGTTTATACAGCTCTAGACCTGCTCTTCTTCTATATTATACTTATAACCTTTTCATTCCACAAACTATAGTTCTGTTTCATTCAATCTTCAAGAGATGTTCAAATTCTATCCATTTATAAAGCATTTCAGCGGTTGACTAAATTTCCATGGGCTTTGCCACACTCAAATTATCACACAACTGCCTAATTATAGGCATGTGGCAATTTCAGTTCTAATTAAATTATTGTCTTCCCATAGTCCCATTTCTAATTAGCCTTCTCATTTCTTTGAAGCTTTATTTTAACTTACGAGTGGCTAAATTGTATGATACTTCTAACTGTGCACATAAATTGAGTGTGGTCTAAAAAGATGACCAAGAAATGTGCTTTTAAACACATCAAACGTGTATTACAAATATTATATTTTATCATTTGTACCTGTTCAGATTTACTTGAAAAATCTCTGGCATACTTTAACAACTGGATTTGTATTATCAGTAGCTCAACAGCTCTCAAAATAAGGTTTTAAATATAAAAGCAATTTCTAAGCTTTCAGCAAGATCATAACAATAGATCCATTTGCTTGTGGAATTAGCATCATACCTCAAGGCTATCAATATGTCTGCGTAGGTTAGTGAAAACATATCTTGATTGCAATGAATGTCCCACATCTCAAAATGACTTTGAGTTACTTTGCATGCATCATGACTAATGAACACAGGCCTCTTTGCAAAGAGTGTTTTTTTCTGGAGGAAATAAACTGTTGCTAGTAATGTGTGCTGATTGTTCAGATCCCCTAGTCAATGAAAAACATCAATGGTTTTTGTTATTTGTGTCTGATAGAAAATAACCCCAGATTCCACTGTTTCTCAGATTTATTTCCCAGAAATAACATTCTCTGGGAATACGGCAGCATCTGCATGGCTAAGTGCCCTGTGATTTGGCAAGTATTTTAACAGAGTTGCTGCTGCTGCTTTTACAGGGAATGGGCGGGGAAATTCTTTCAAATTAATTCTTTGGGCTGTTCTGAACCCAGACCTCAACCCACCTTCAGATGTGCACCTCTGTCCTGGACACTAGAAGGGTTGTTTGAGTTTGGACTCAGCTGTCAGCCTCTCCCACTGGTGTCATCTCTTTCTCTTTTTCTCTTTTTCTTTCTTTTCTTTTCTTTCCTTTTTTTTTTTTTTTTTCCTTTCAAAGCCTCATTGTTGCAGAGGCTCAGCAATGGGCAGGGCAGGGATGGAGGAACTCTTTGAAAGGAGACCTAGTTCTACTTTGCCATGGGGCTGAGAGGCACTAAGTACAGCTCATCCCACATCTGTCTAAATCACACTGAAGCGAATGAACTTTTAAACAAATGAGCTGCGTGTTTTTCTCTAATGCTTATTACTAGCTGTGCAGTGAGGCTGCACCAATTTCAAAGGCTTTTCAGTTGCTGCACAGAACTGAGAGACTGTAGCAACGGTTCTTTGAAGAGAAAACACCACTGTTGGGACAGGCATGCAGCTTGGGCTTGGCTCAAAGACCTCCAAAAGTGACAGAGAACAGCGGATGATTCTGGCTACAAGCAGCTCAAGAAATTAATATAAAAAAGACTTTCCTCTCTCCCCTACTGCAAATATTTTCTCTTACAAGATGAATCCTTGGAACTTGTCATACATATGGATTCTCTTTCAACTCCAAGGGGCTAACTTTCATACCTGCCTTTTGGCATCACTCTGGATTTTAGACATTTTAATAACTACCTTTGATTTAAAAAAAAAAAAAAAACAAAAACTTCTGCTGCAGCTAAGCCTCTCTATTTTCTGATTTTCCTGATTTAACATTTGTTAAGCATTTCCAGAAGATGCCTATTTAGTTTTCTATTTTATTCTTTTTATTCTCCCAAACTGGATTCCTAAAATAATCAGGTGTAACATTAAAAAAAAAAATCAAGTTAGGGATAAAAAAACTAAATAAAATATTTTAGTGTATTTCACATGAAAGGAATTCACAATACGAGCTTCAATCAACAGGATTTTGGAGAGAGCTTTGGTATGTTAATTGGAAATCATTCTAATCTGTTCAAGCAAAGAACTTCTAATAGGTGGCCTTGATTAAGACAGTTCAAGTTACACTCTACCTAAAAGTGATGAAGCTATATTTCTTCAAGAATATCTTATAATTTGGAATGGTCATTCATTTATTCCAACTGTTATCTCTTTGATCCAAATTAATGAGGTTTAATCTTGGAACTTAGGACAATTCAGAAATTCTGGGCAAACGGGGAAAAAAAAACCTCCAAAGAAAAGTAGAAAAAAACCTTTTATGTTAAATATTTCTAAAACTGTGGCTACTGCCCAAGTGTCTCATAGAAACCCTGGGAACCAAAAGCATCACTTCATATTATAGAGAATATTCATAAAGATTCTTAGTCTTTGTAAAGGAATTAACCATGGAGTCACAAAATGAATCAACTTGTAGAATCAGATAGACCTAGCTTTATTGCTAGCTCTGTCATTTTAGAAAATGGAGATCTTGGTCAATTTTCTTAACATCTCTGAGTCTTGAATTTTTCATGTGTAAACTGGGAAAAAGATTCATGAGGGAAACATGAAAATAATTCACTAGATAGTATAAAGTCAGTAAATATCACTGCTCCATTTCCCTCTTTTAACTGAACACTTTAAAAATAGAGTTCAAATGTATTTTACTTAAATTCTCAAAAAGTGTTTGTGTCTGACATTTATTACAACACCTCTATTCAACTTTTTATATTACTATATCACAAAAGTTTTACAACTTTGAAAATCAATTCTATTGATATCTAGTTTATGTAAGTGTGCAGTCTGATGAGTTTTGACAGATATATATATATAGATATACCAAGTAATTAACTCCTCAAATCAAGATACAAAACATTGCCAATACCCCCTCAAATTCCTTCATGCCCCTTCCCAGTCAAGGCCCTCCCTCATGATATACTGAATGTGTACCCTCCAAATTCTTTTTTTTTTTAATTCAAGTATAGTTGCTTTACAAAGTTGTGTTAGTTTCTGCTGTACAATGAAGTGAATCAGCTATATGTATACATATATCCCCTCCCTCATGGCCCTCCCTATTTTGACAATTGTAAGTAGTGTTGCTACAAACATTGGGGTGCATGCATCTTTTCAAATTAGTGTTTTTGATTTTTTCAGATATATACCCAAGAGTTGAACTGCTGGGTCATATGGTAGTTCTACTTTTAGTTTTTTGAGAAACCTCCATTCTGTTTTCTGCAGTGGCTGCACAAATTTACATTCCCACCAACAATGTACAAGGATTCCCTTTTCTCCACATCCTCACCAGTATGTTATTTGTGTTCTTTTTGCTGATAGTCATTCTGACAGGTGTGAGGTGATATCTCATTGTGATTTGATTTGCATTTCCCTGGTGATTTAACGATATTGAGCACTTTTTCACGTGCCTGTTGGACATCTGTGTGTCCTCTTTGGAAAAATGTCTATTCAGTAATTAAACAAATGGGGGGAGGAAACAGGAAGAAGATATAATAAATGAGGACTACTCTTCTGAGAAGCGTGAGTATACGGTTTATAGAGTTTAAACAGATGAGTTTCAGTGCCAAGATATTGGAGTTGGAATCTTGTTTCTACCTCAGAAAAGATTGCCTTTGGGCAGTCATGAGACTCTTAAAAATCAGTTACCCCAAATATAAATTGGGGAAAAGAAGGTCTCTTTGATGGAGTTACTCTGAGGATTAAGAAAGATGATATGTTGGAGTAAAGAGCACGTGCCTGGCACAAGGTGAGAGTATACAGTGATCAGTGCCCACAGATCTCATGGAGGTTTTTGTTTTGTTTTGTGTTCAATTTTACGTGTAATTTTTTGCTATTTATTTCATTTCATTTTGAATAACGTATTTATTAAATTTTCTTTATTTTTATTTCTTCTAGAACTCAGAATATGGAGGATTCATTCATTGTATTTCTCAGATCATAGCACAGTATTAATATTGTTCCATTTTATTTATTTGCCTATTTATTATTGTTGATGTTTATTTATGCTATTTTTATCACCATACCTCAATCCCCTTATTCTCCTGTCACAAAGAAAACCAGTTTATTATGTTTAATGTGGTGTTTTGTGTGTATATTCTAACAACAGGATTTCCTGTTGTTTTCTTTGCATGTATATTTTAATTTGTCTAAATCGTTTTATGTAATGTGACATTTCTTACTTTTTTTCAAAACACAATATATGTTTTGAAATCTCTCTATGTTGTGTATAGTTTCCACTGTCTTAATCAACAGTTTGTATTCATGACATTTTACTCACTCTCATACTGAGAGACACAGAGATTGTTCCTAATTTCTGCCACTACAAATGAAATTTTCACGAATATCTTGCACATGATCTGGACTTATATCACTTTTCTCTGGGATATGAATATTCTGAGTAGAGTTGCTCTCCTGCCCGTAAGGATAGTAATGCTTAATCCAGTATGCTCTCCAGGATGACTGTATTGGTTGATGCTCCCATCAGCAGCACCTGAGAATTTCTTATTCTCATACCTCCATCAACACTTGGCATTAGCCATCTTTCCAGTGTTTTTCAGTTAACTGTTGTAAAAACATATCTTTTTATTTCAATTTGTGTAATCAGAGAAATTTATAATGATTTTGAACATATCTTCATGAGTTTTTTAAAAGTTTAGTTTTTACAATAATTCACCAAATTATAGACTTAGAATGAAAATGAAAATTTGATAACTTGTTAAATGAAGATAACCAAGTCCATTCCCCAAATTTACCATGGACTTTAAATTAGAACTACTGGTCTCTTATTAAACTTCACTTCACATACATATTTAAATCAGATAATATTTAAGTTAAAACTGATTTCAGGTACTTAGATCAAGTTTTTGGTTTTAAGTGTGGGGACTGTTTCAGATTTTGGAGAATTTTTGGAATCATAATAAAAATATAAAAAAAATGTGTTTGGGGAATAGCATAATATCACTACTGATGTAATTATGCTCCAGTATTTCCCAATTTTTTCCACTTCTGTCTAATCTACAAATTACCTTTTCCTTAGCAATTGGTCTATAATTGATTCTAGCTGCCCCCTTAATTTTTTTCCCAAGTCCTTGGGCAAGTCTCACTTTTTAAAAACCTTCTTTTAAATAGTAGTTTTAAAACAGACATCATCAAGTTTCTACTTCTGTCACACTCATTTATGAAAGGTATGTGCTACTGAAGTGATTTTTTTGAAAGAACTCTGATATCAAGTGGACCCTTTGTCATAGAACTAAGGGTGCCATGGATAAAAATGCAAAGGTAGATACCTACTTGCTGTTTTCCATTTATGGTGGTAGATTGAATTTCAATTTTGAGTGTAATTTACAGCTTTCTAATTTATTGAAACAAAACACCCCAAGCAACAAGGAAATCTGGTTTCCTTGATTTCTTGCTACTCTTCTGTCCAATTAGCTTTTTATTTATTTCTTCCCCATAGCCTAAACACAGCACAATTACTTAATTTTATTTTCTAACTCTATTTTCCTTTAGTAGACTTCAACAAGGAAAATTTCTCACTCTGAATGTAGGGACTCTATACGTTTCTGTTTTTGTTAGCCCACTATGGTATATGCTAGGTTATAGTTTATATGTATTTAATATGTATTTAATTCTTCAACAGTATTATTAGAAAGATGTTCTCTCGATAAATGTTGATGATTCATTAGACATAACAGTTGCATCATTAGGTTTGTGAGGTTTTTTGTGGTTTTTCATTTTTTTTTACTTTTTCTTTAAACAATAGAAAAAGAATTGTGTAAAAAAATTAGGTCAAGAATTTATTCCCTCCAGTTTTCCTCCCTATCATCTTTTGGAGGGGTCCAACTCAATTTCATATAGATATTAAAATTGATTTTATATTGTTGACTGGGCTTATTATGTTACTGCTTTATATATTTTATAGGTTTCCCATCATCTATTATTTAAATTCCAAGTAGAATTACAAATGACTATAACCTTGTCATGATACAAATAGGCATGTCTCTCAAAGAGGTAACTCTTAAAGAATTGAAGTATTTCATCAGTAATAGAAGTAGAGCCCTAAATCTGTTTTCACTTTTTCACTACCACTTGAGGGTAAGAGAGAGTAGTGAAGACCAAGATCTCGACAAATAACATTAATTCCTATTTTTTCTATAATTTTACCCATACTGTAAAATCATAAAATTCAAAGCTATAGAAAATTGATTTTAAATATATAGTTATGCAACAGATTAGAACACAACTGAAGTAAATAATATAAATTCTATTTAAAAATGTTCAGAACACTCTGACAACCCAAAAAGGATTGATCCAAAGAATGTAGAACTTTATAGAAACTGGGTAGTTGGGGTACGCTTGGATCTGAGCAAAATGAATGCTGGTTCAGTTTAGGGCTTCAGTAAACAGATAGAAGATAAACTGCTTCCAATCCACAGCTTCATCACAACCGAAAACTCTACATTTTGCCACAGCACACTTCATTCAACATAATCATGAAGGTACTTAATTGAGACCAAACACTAACTAGACCCAAGGAAAGAGAAGTAAATGTTTTGGATTATAAACTGTCTATCCCATACTCATTTATTAATATACTGCAAGGAAATCATTTATTTTGTTTCTGTTCTTGATGGCGTTTTAGTAGATATGAAATCACCAGGTCTCTTTTCTTCTGTTATCAGGACTCTCAAAGAATCAGGTTTTGTTTTTGCTTTAGTATTTAACTGCATGTCTGTGAGATGAGTATAAGACATAAGGAAGAACACTTAGTGTCAACTGGTATTTGATAATCCAGATTTTATACATAAACATCCTTATGTTTTCTTCCAGTGATGGGAATTCTTATGTCCTTCTATATCAATCTGGTTACAATGAAAACTATGATGTTTGATTGTTTTTTATGACTTCCTGTAGCCTTTGTCTTAGCTGATTCTTGAAGATTAAAAAAAAATCATTTCTGAAACAAAAGTAAGGACAAAAAGTATTTTTGTCTTCTGACAGAAAATATCTCTTTAAACAATGAAATTAAACTTTTTTGATATGTCAAAATATTCTGCTACTATGATATATTCATTTTTGTATCCCTTAACTAGCTGAGAATCTATGCCACTGTTGGTTTGTAGAAAATGTTCTTAAAATATTGCTGTCAATATTGAAACCCAGAGACTGGCTAGTCCCCAGAACGCATAATGGTGCCAGGGAGCCCTCTTGGTAAATATCTGTATCTGTGCTTCATCATGCAGGCAATGTTGACAAGTTCATTGAAGAAGACATTTTTACTGCACTTAATGTGTTTGCTTCTCTCCATCTCTATGTTCATCCATATGTTTTTTGATGATAAGAGCTGAGGAAAAGCTATGGTTTCAGGCTGGGTAAGTCTATTCTGAGTGGCTCATTTCACTACAATCCATATGCCCTTCTAGATATCTTCAGTGTGTCATTAGACATCCCAGGAGAATATTGAAGGGGGTGCATTTGCTGTCTTCTGAGTTACAGTAGATCTGGAACTAACTCTTGTACCACAGTGTATAGAAAACGCCATCTAGCCTCCAGTGAGGATGCACTTGAGTGGCATAGTTATAGTAGCCCATGTGGATGAATTAAAATCTAGATGAAGGATGAAAAGTTGTATCTTTTTCATCTGCGAGCAGGGAGAAAAATGAGTACTCTATGAGTTTGATTATTAAGGTTTTCAAGCTTTGTTAGATGATAAATTTTTATTCTTTTAATACATTCTACATGCATTAGTCAATATTACTTTCATGAATTTAGGATGACATTCACAAACTTGATAATATATTGAATCTTTGCATTTAAGGTTTAAGTAAATATTTGGCACCACTAATACAGTCGGTTTTCCTTTGTAATTAGTAGAGCATAATTTTATTAGATGCTCAAAAGCTGCTTCTGTTTCCTCTTTTAGAATAAAAATTTATTTCTTTCAAGTTGATTGACATAATTATCTTATCATATTTGGAATAGCACTGGCTACAGTTTTAAGCTTTTAGTTCTTCTGTAATATACTCTGGCAAAGCTCTTGACAATATGTTACAGTTACAACACTTCTCACTTCAGTTTTAAAATTGAATTAATCCCCAGTATCCTAAGATATTCATTGCATGTAATGAATTAACTTCTATGTAACTAGAATGTTACTAGTTATGTCCCATTCTGGGGAGATCTGAGAAAATAATCACTCAAGTCATATCAAGTAGAGCTTAATGCTTTTGTAAAAATCCAGTTGAGAAAAGTTGGAATTCAAACATTTCCAAACATTTTCTTAATTAGAATACTTTTTTTTTTTCAAATAAAATGTTATATTGAAGCCAGAATGGAAAACAGATAAAAGCTGGCTGTTCTAGCTGAACTAGAAGAGGGGTGCCTGGAGAAACTCTGTGGGTACTTTTAAAGAATGTCCATAGATGTATGGTATATTGTTACAAATCTGGAGTGTTTTGAGTGGTGTAATTTCCTTAAACACTGATAACCAGGGATATTATGTAATGTATACCTAAGAGATTTCTATCATATTGTTTTCAAATAATGAGTTAAATTTTCTCAGTAAAAGAAACATAATACATATTCACAGCTCCAGAAAAATCAATTAGTTCTGGAATTATGGAATAGTTATACTTTTTCCTCTCCTTTCTATTAAGTACAATTAAAACCTCTAGACATACATTTAAAAAAGAAACATAGAAAGACTGAAAGGTGGAAAGATGAAGACAGACCAGCTAGTGACATTGGGACCCAAATAATGACACAGTGGTGAGTTTACTGGATTTTCTTTTTGTTTCATATAACCAAACTTGGAGCTAAAGAAGGTGGTGACCTGGGAATACCAACAAACACAAACCAAAAATGGTCCAACAAAAGGTTATTCTCTCTGACCAAATATCAGGAAAGGGGTAGTATAGCAAGACAGAAAATATTCAGACAGTAACCTCTGTACTCCAGACAAACCCCACCGAACAAAACAAGACCACACACCCAGTCATGCCAACAAATGCTGAGTGGATCCTAGACTTCCACTCTTGCCAGACTGAAATGAAATGCTCCAGTCCACCTGTTAGAGAGGTGTCAGACAAGACCAGGTAGAGAGCCAGGTATCACCCTTGCCAGTTGGTAATGAACCCTCTAACCTTTTGGTGTAAAGACCCAATGGGGAGCCTGGAATTCCACCATAACCTAGCAGTAACATGGTGCTTCCCTGTCCCCAGTGGGGTAATATCAGAGGAGGACTAGTGTAAGTCAGAAATTTTACATTGTTTGGTGTTAATGAGGCCACATCACCATCATCGTGGGATTAGCAGAATGAGGTTAGCAAAGGCCAAGTGGGGAGCACAAACAAGGTGCTCCTACTTTTTTCATCCAAAGAGGACCAGCAGAGACCTAATGGGGAGCATGAACTCCCATTCCTACTCTGCGGTAACGTTGACCCATTTCCTTGAGTTTCAAAGGAGACCACAAGGGGACCTGTACCATATTTACCATCACCTGGCAGTTGGGAGCTTATGCCTTCTTCTTCCCTTGTTAGAGAAGTGTCAAAGGAAGCCATCCAAAACTGGTTTAAATAAGATCCAGAATCTCATTACATAATGCCTAAATGTTCGGGTTTCAACATGAAATTATTTGTCATGCAAGAACTAAGAAGATCTCAAACTGACTTATAAAAAGGCAATCAATAGATGCCAACACCAAAATGACAGAGATGTTAGAATTATCTGACGAAGATTTAAAAGCAGCCATTGTAAAATTCCTTCTGTAGACAATTACAAAGATGTTTAAAACAAATTTGAAAAATAGAAAATTTCTACAAATGGATATTTTAAAACTGAAAAACACAGTAATTGAAATAAAAACTCAACGGATGTGCTCAAAAGCAGAAGGGGACAGAGTAAAAATCTGAGAAGTGGAAGAACAATAGAATTACCCAATATGAAGAACAAAGAAAATATACTTAAAAAATGAACAGAGCCTCAGGGATCTCTGAGACTTTGATAAAAGAGTTAATCTTTGTGTCTTTAGAGTCCAGATGGAAAAGAGGAAAAGGGCAAGGATGAAAAAACAGTTGAAGAATAATGGCTGAAAAAAGTTCCCAAATTTGGCAAAAGACATACATTTACAGATTCAGGAAGTTGAGCTAAATGTGATAAACCCCCAAAATCCAAAATAAGATGCACTATAGTCAAACTTCTGAAAACTAAATCCAAAGAAAACATTTGAAAACATCAAGAGAGAAATAATACCTATTTACAGAAGCAGAACAGTTTGACAGCAGTTTTCTTGTTAGAAACTATGAAAGCTTAAAGGAAGTGACAGAACATTTTTCAAGTACTGAAGGAAAATTGTCAGCTAGTTATCTGATATCCAGTGACAATATCCTTCAAAAATGCAGGGGATATCCAGACAAAGGAAAACTAAAAGAATTTTTGCCAGCAGACCTACACTAAAAAAGGGCTAAATGAAGTTCTATAAACAGAAAAGAATGATAAAGAAAGAACTCTGGGAACATCATAAAGGAAGAAAGAACAGAGCAAGAAAAATATGGCTGTATATAATAAACTTTTCCTCTCATCTTGAGTTTTCTAGTTTATGTTTGATGGATGAAACAAAAATTATAATACTGCTTGATATGGTTCTAAATGTATGTAGAGGAAATATTTAAGACAATTATATTATAAGTGAAGGAAGATAAAGGGAGGTAAAGGGAGGTTAGGATTCTACACTTCACATGAACTGGTACAATGACACCACCAGTAAGCCATAAATTATGTATATATAAAAAATATCTCAAGAAACCACTGAAAAAACTACAAAGAGATATACTAAAAACTGCTATAGATAAATCAAATTGGAATTCTAAAAAAAGTTCAAATACCCCATAGAAAGGAAAAAGAGAAATGAAAAACAGAGGGAACAAAGAAAAAAAAAATGAAATGGCAAGCTGAAGCATTAATATATTAATAATTAAATCAAACAAATGATCTACATGAGTCAATTAAAAGACCAAGAATGGCAGAATTTGTTAAAAAACATGATGTAACTATATAATGTCTATAAGAAACGCACTTAAATATAACAAAATAGGCAGATTAAAGTAAAAAGATGGTAAAAGTTATATCATACAAACATTAATAAAAAAGAAAGCAGGAGTGACTAAATTATAATTACTAGAGATTGGGAGGGATATTATATAATGAGAAAAGGGCCAATCCATCATGAAGAACAGTGTTCATAAATGTGTACACACCAGGAACAGAGCTGCAAAATATATGAAGCAAAAACTGATAGAATTGAAAAGAGAAATAGACAATTTCATAATTATAGGTAAAGACTTCAGAGGCCTTCTCTCAACAGTTGATAGAAGAACTAGATAGAAAATCAACAAGAGAAAAACTCATTGGTGCCCATGCAACATACACCAACATACACCAAGATCATCCATACATTGACCATAAAACAAACCTCAACAAATTTAAAATAATTGATTTCATTAGAATAATTGATTTCATATAGAATGTGTTCTTTGGCCACAAATGAACCAAACCAGAAATCAATAGAAGAAGTATAATACAAAAATATCCAAATACTTAGAAACTAACAAATGCACTGTGTCAAAGAGGAGGCAAAAATTTAAAAAGTACATTGAACTGAATGAGTATGAAAATACAATATATCAACATTTGTGGGACACAGCTAAAGCAATACTGAGAGGGACATTTATATCACTAAATTTATATATTAGAAAAGCTTCTAATCTAAATTCCTACCTCAAGAACCTGGAAAAACAAAAGCAAAATAAACCTAAAGCAAAGCAAGTCACCAGCCATGCCTAGTGCCATTTAATATGGACATATGCCAAAAGTAAATACTGTCTAACTATAACAGTATAAATGTGTCCTCTGCTGGAGTTTGATTTTTACCAAACACATCTAGCAGTAGAAGAAAAACATAACCAATTTGCATTATCAACATACAATTAGCTCACTTACATTTTCCTCTTGCCTTTTCAGTGAGAAAATGTTTTCAAAATAACAACAATGTACACATACTTTCACTACATATGCACTTGCCTATTCAATTAGTAAAATATGTTTTGAACATGCAGTATAAATTTAGTGTAAGCAGAAAAACAACCATTCAATTTAGGGTACTTTAGTTTAGAGATACTACAAAAAATGTCAGTGATTCTGGAAATACACCATCTTAACCAAATTATGACATTAAACACCAAAGCTTTCTACTATGTAATGAATTAATTTCATTTTAGCAAATCCTGAAAATAGTATGTGCTATGATATCTGGACTGAAATGTCCTTAAAAAATAAATAAAGATATTTTCTCACATTTTGAAATTTTATGTCAAATTAAGCCACTCTAAACTAGAATTTCTATGATTACATACTTATCTACTTAACATTTTCAAGAGCAATGTTATTGCACAAAGGAAACTTTTCTTTGAATACTTGAAAAACAATATGGTATTCAGTGCCAAATTATCCTTTGTCTCTGACCAGCATACGTGCCAAAGAAAATTAAAGCAAGAAAGTTAAGTGAATTCCTCAATGGGCAAAATGATTTGATAAAGATCATAATTTGAGTTAGATCAGTTATGCCCTATTGAAAACCATAAGACAATGGTAAAGCTATTTAGATTTTAGCATTGCTGAAACATTCTTCTTTGCTTTTCATTGGAGTCTAGGGAAATTATGTAATTATTAAGTATAATGATGCTTTTTAAAAAAGAGATTGTTTCATAAGATCAAAAGACAGGCTGCCAAATGTATCCATGTTCTTTCCTTTACCTTTTTCTCCATAAAGCAAAAGTAATTGCTTTCTGTTTATTCTTTGCCTATTCTATGAAACTTATTTTGAAGATAGTCATACAAAATGCTGTCATGGACAATAAGAGGTACTTTGTAGACTAGGTGTTATTTAATTAAATATAAAAAGCAAATTTAAAATAATACTATGCTCACAGTAATGAGACAGCTCTAATTGAAGGCCACTAGAGTGCTTTTAGCACACCCCTCAGCATTGGGCGGCCATGGAGAGTTGTCCCTTCACAAATTATCCTTCATGAGTACTGTCTTATCCTCTTATCCTTAGAGATATATTCAATATCATTATGGCCTCCATTTTGCCATTTCTTTTTAATTGGTTAGAATACTATCAACTGTGAAACAGGGGTCCTTTATATATATATATATTTAATTTATATATTTATACACACACACACACACACACACATATATATATATATATATATATATATATATATATTTAAAGATGCAGAAGAGCCAGAGAGAATATTACAATCACAAATTGTAATATTCAACTAGGGGTATTTTTGAATCACCATCACTAAGTTATTAGCTGAATATTACAGGACCAATAGAGCAGAGCACTGAGGTTATTAAACATCTTAGATCTAGATTATCTACTTGATAGTATAATCAAATTTTTGTTCAAAATTAAAGAACTGTATCAATCCCTTTCCTTTGCCAAACTCTACTACATCCTCTTTTGTGTTTTCTTGAGCTGTATTTGTCAGTGTAACAATATATTTAACACCAAATTTAGACATCCTTGAATTATGTTGTCTTGAATACTAATATCTCTCACTCAATTTGCATTCAGATACTACTATTAGCCAAAGAGTTATTGATCTAGGGTTAGGTATTAATTCAATGATCAACATAAATTTTCTAAGTAGAGCTATAATTACATAGCTAAGTGGGTGCTTTCTCTTGAAAAGATTTTAAAACTATTGTAGTGGTATGACTGAGGACCAGAACGACAATACCTCCAAACTAGCACCTTGGGATTTTTTTTTAAAGATTCAATTTTATTTATTTTTGGCTGTATTGGGTCTTCATTGCTGCGCCCGGGCTTTCTCTAGTTGCAGCGAGCGGGGGCTACTCTTCTTTGTGGTGCGCGGGCTTCTCATTGCAGTGGCTTCTCTTGAGGCAGAGCACGGGCTCTAGGCGTGTGGGCTCCAAACTGTCACCATGGGATATTAATAAATGTAAAGTTTTAAAGGATTCCATGGACAAGTAAGTTAAACAAACACATAATTAGGGCTTCCCTGGTTGCGCAGTTGTTGAGAGTCCCCCTGCCGATGCAGGGGACACGGGTTCGTACCCCGGTCCGGAAAGATCCCACATGCCGCGGAGCAGCTGGGCCCGTGAGCCGTGGTCGCTGAGCCTGTGCGTCCGGAGCCTGTGCTCCGCAACGGGAGAGGCCTGCGTACCGCAAACAAAACAAAACAAAACAAAAACCCGTAATTAAATACATTTCTGTTTGTTTTATTGTAGTATGTCTCAGAATTTTTATTCTGTTGATGAGCATATAAGTGGGTCACACTTTTGGAAATGCTAATCTTTCCATGGGATTAGTGGAAAGAAGAGTTCTCTATCTAAAGAAATATAAGTAATATTTTTTTTCCAACAGATGTAAACAAAATCATCTGACAAAGTCGTCTGGCCCAGTACATAAGAATAATGCATTTAAAAGAATCATCTGATGCCCATTTTTCATTTGTTGTGATATTTGATCCAAACTATTTCATGTCTCCCGCTTAACTTTTGAATAAAAAATTAAAGCTAAAAACAGGTCTAGTACAGGAGAAGAGCTGCAGAGGGCCAAAGTTAAGCCAGTGGGCTCTATTTTTGAAGCAGCCTTTTATTTCTGCATCGCTGATATCCAAGGAATAGCTTTCAAAAACACTTCTCTTGTGACTAGGTTGCTTTTATCCTTTCCATTATATTAAAGGAGTTAAATGGAAGGTATTCTGAAACTCCAGTTTAGCTTTTATTTTTCAATAAAAATGACAGTCGAAAAACAGTGTAACCACAAGAGAGGCAGGGCAACCTGGCACAGAGGGTGGGGGGGATGCCCACTGAGCTGGGACTACAAAGTGTTTGGACCAGTCTTTCTAAATACCTTGGTGAGACACTGTAAGAGGAGGGCAAATAATGGTCTTCATCTTTGAATTCACCCCAGCTCTTTTTACTGTCATGAAATTTTTATTTAAAGAAATCTGAAAAGAATACCATTTGAATATGGTTCTTGAATACTCTAATGTGCTTATTTTGGTTTGATGTGCCTTTATGCCATAACTTAGAAAGTATAAATTTCTCATCTTCAATACAAGTCCAATAGCTAATACCCTAGACCTCTCCAACTAATCATAATGCTCATTGGGCAGTATATCCTTAAGCAATATTTACTGAATTTATATACCGAAGTCCTAAGTTGTGAACATGAACTGCCACCATGATTCTAATGTAACATAATATTATATTATATATATATATATACTATATGATTCTAATTTTAATATAATATCATATATTTAGAAAAGACTGAAGTTTGACAAAAGTGCCATAATCCTTGAATAGTTTCAGAGCAATACCTCAAGACATACAGTAATTCCTAAAACATACAGTAGATATATAATTGACATATAGAAGAATGGGCTGCATCGACTTATTTTATTTTTGCCAGCATCATACAGGGCTAGGGTGGTCCTGCTCACTAATGTATTTTAAGAATGGTGTGTGTACATGAATTACACTAATACTTGGTAGATTATAGTATAGAGGGCTCATACTGAATCCAATGTAACAATATAACATATGGAATTAAATATAATAAATTTTTTATTTTTATTTTTTTTGTGGTACATGGGCTTCTCACTGTTGCGGCCTCTCCCGTTGCAGAGCACAGGCTCCGGATGCGCAGGCTCAGTGGCCATGGCTCACAGTCCCAGCCTCTCTGTGACATGTGGAATCCTCCCAGACCGGGGCATGAACCCTTGTCCCCTGCATTGGCAGGCGGACTCTCAACCACTGCGTCACCAGGGAAGCCCCAACAAATTTTATAAATATTTTCAGTCTGATTTTTAAAATCCTAAATGAGAAGGGAAGTCAAATTAATATTGACAAATGGAGACCTGGTGGTAAATGATAGAGGCTGAGATGAAAGAAGTGGCAGGCCTTTCCATAGTATTGATATATTTTGGTAGGGGCACAGAGTCAAGCAGCTCAGATTTGTGGTTCTACTATCCTAAGAAGTAAATTCCATGATTTTAGGAGAAGATCTCAATGTTCTGCCTGGCTTTGCCTTGCTCCTGAATGGAGATATTCTGAATTGATTTAAAGATGTATAACCCTGGGTTTTATAGTGATCCCCTCCAAGCCATTTTCACATAGATGAGCCAAGTTAAAACATTAGTGAGACAGTAATCACAGAAGAAAAAGAAATAAAAGGAATCCAAATCGGAAAAGAAGAAGTATTGCTGTCACTGTTTGCAGATGACATAATACTATACATAGAGAATCCTAAAGATGCTACCAGAAAACTACTAGAGCTAATCAATGAATCTGGTAAAGTAGCAGGATACAAAATTAATGTATAGAAATATCTTGCATTCCTATACACTAATGATGAAAAATCTGAAAGAGAAATTAAGGAAACACTTCCATTTACCATTGCAACAAAAAGAATAAAATACCTAGGAATAAACCTACCTAAGGAGACATAAGACCTGTATGCAGAGAGCTATAAGACACTGATGAAAGAAATTAAATATGATACAAAGAGATGGAGAAACATACCACATTCTTGGATTGGAAGAATCAACATTGTGAAAATGACTATACTACCCAAAGCAATCTAGAGATTCAATGTAATACCTATCAAATTACCAATGGCATTTTTCACAGAACTAGAACAAAAAATTTCACAATTTGTATGGAAACACATAAAACCCCGAATAGCCAAAGCAATCTCGAGAAAGAAAAATGGAGCTGGAGGATTCAGGCTCCCAAATTCAAGACTATACTACAAAGCTACAGTAATCAAGACAGTATGGTACTGGCACAAAAACAGAAATATAGATCAATGGAACAGGAGAGAAAGCCCAGAGATAAACCCATGCACATATGGTCACCTTATTTTTGATAAAGGAGGCAAGAATATACAATGGAGAAAAGACAGCCTCTTCAATAAGTGGTGCTGGGAAAACTGGACAGCTACATATAAAAGAATGAAATTAGGACACTCTCTAACACCACACATAAAAATAACTCAAAATGGATTAAAGATCTAAATGTAAGGCCAGACACTATAAAACTCTTAGAGGAAAATATAGGCAGAACACTCTATGACATAAATCACAACAAGATCCTTTTTGACCCACCTCCTTGAGAAATCAAAATAAAAACAAAAAAATAAACAAATGGGACCTAATGAAACTTAAAAGCTTTTGCACAGCAAAGGAAACCATAAACAATATGAAGAGACAACACTCAGAATTGGAGAAAATATTTGCAAATGAAGCAACTGACAAAGGATTAATCTCCAAAATTTACAAGCAGCTCATGCAGCTCAATATCAACAAAACAAGCAACCCAATCCAAAAATGGACAGAAGACCTAAATAGACATTTCTCTAAAGAAGATATACAGATTGAAAACAAACACTTGAGAGGATGCTCAACATCACTAAACATTAGAGAAGTGCAAATCAAAACTAGAATGAGGTATCACCTCACACCAGTCAGAATGGCCATCATCAAAAATCTACAAACAATAAATGCTGGTGAAGGTGTGGAGACAAGGGAACCCTCTTGCACTGTTGGTGGGAATGTAAATTGATACAGTCACTATGGGGAATAGTATGGAGGTTCCTTAAAAAAACTAAAAATAGAATGACCATATGACTCAGCAATCCCACTTCTGGGCACATACCCTGAGAAAACCATAATTCAAAGAGTCATGTACCACAATGTTCATTGCAGCTCTATTTACAATAGCCAGGACATGGAAGCAACCTAAGTGTCCATCAACAGATGAATGGATAAAGAAGATGTGGCATATATATACAATGGAATATTACTCAGCCATAAAAAGAAATGAAATTGAGTTTTTTGTAGTGAAGCGGATGGACCTAGATTGTGTCATACAGAATGAAGTAAGTCAGAAAGAGAAAAACAAATACCATATGCTAACACATATATATGGAATCTAAAAAAAATAAATGGTTCTGAAGAACCTAGGGGCAGGACAGGAATAAAGATGCAGACATAGAGAATGGACTTGAGGACATGGGGAGGGCGAAGGGTAAGCTGGGGCAAAGTGAGAGAGTGGCATTGACGTATATACACTACCAAATGTAAAATAAATAGCTAGTGGGAAGAAGCCACATAGCACAGGGAGATCAGCTCTGTGCTTTGTGACCACCTAGAGGGGTGGCATAGGGAGTGTGGGAGGGAGATACAAGAGGGAGGAGATATGGGGATATATGTGTATGTATAGCTGATTCACATTGTTTTAAAGCAGAAACACACCATTGTAAAGCAATTATACGCCAATAAAGATGTTAAAAAAATTAGTGAGAATGATTTTCTACAAGAAACATGAAATGAGGTACTTAAGTTTCTGGAATGTAATAAGGGTGCCTTAATGATCAGACATTATTAAAATTTGACATGGAGGATAAGGCATACTCTTTTCCGCTTGTTCTCCTGGTTATCTTATTAATACATTCACACACTTTCCTCTCAGTCCGCTCCTGGTAGTAGAGGCTCTAGGGACATACATGTTTATCCAGCCTTCTTTTTACCAGTTGTTACAAGTTCATCAAAGTGTAAAAATAACTAGAAGTTTATAACAGATAGAATTGGGCTAGGGGACATGGGAAGCTCCGTGATAACAATGTCTGAATCTTCAGGGTATTTTCCACATCACTTTCAGACGTATGTTTTTCTGGTTGTCCCTTGGTATCCCTTTTATCATATAGCAGATTATCCATTAGATTTCACTTGTTAAACTTTCATTTAATTTGTGACTATATAAATTGTTTTGACAAGTATGTTTGGTGATGAGAAAAATATTAAAAAGGTGACTATATATTTACCATAAAAGAACTTGTCCCCATACTTAAAATACAGCTATAAAGCTGAATTTTTAACTTTACAATTGATTACTTCAAATAACTGAAACTCAAAATGCAATCATTAAGAAAATATTTTAATATGTTCTTACATTTTTGGTAACTGTTCAAAGTTAAAGAAAACAGACTTGCCAGGTAGATAATACCCAACTTCCATTAAAGAAACAAAATTAACTGTTACCTGCCTTCTTTCATAATGAAGGAAGCTATCTGCTTTTTCAAAAAGATTCCTGGAATTGTGACTCTTATTTGGTTCCTATATTATAGTTTCCATTTCGTAACACTGACTAATTAATAGATTGATTGCATTTTGTCTATTTTGACTTTATAGAATGAAAGCTTCTCAAGAGATGTGATAACACCAGAAATGGTACTCCGAAGGACATATGATTATATCCCCTGGAGATAACTCATTACATAGGCAGAAAGAGTTGCTACTAAGGATGGAATATAAGATGCAGAACCTTTATGACTATATTAAAAACGTTTAAATTTCAACATATCCTACTGCCCACTGCCTGAGGAAGTGGAAAAATAGGTTTATCACTTAGATAATTCAGAGTAACCTTCCCCTTTGCTGGAATTGTCTGGAAAACTGTATCAATTTTCTTTGCTCAAATTATAAAGCTTTTTTTTCTGAAATTTGAGAAACACTGATTTGACTAGTTGAAGACATTCAAGAACTCCTCTGCCTTCTTCAAATTCAACATCACTATCAAAAAGTGTTCTTTGTGTTACATTTGTAGCACTTAAGCTGAGCTTAATTTCTAAACAAGTTCAATTTTTATTTTATTATGAAAATAATATATATATTATATATTATTAATATATATATTATATATATTATATTATTATATATATAATATATACAGTCATTGGAAAAATCCAAACAATGCAGGTATATATAGTGTAAAAGTAAAGACATCCATATTCAAACACCCCTATCCTACTACTCTCCTTAGAACTAGCCACAGTCAACATTGTTAGGATAACTTATCTAGACATTGACAGTATATATCCATGTACAGTATATCTTCTTGGGTGTATATAGTATGTAGTTTATACATATAAATCAGTACAGATACTTTTCTGCTTCTGGTTTTTTAAATTAACATTATATTTTGCAGATCTTTCCATGTCAGCACAATGAAGACTGCATAATGTTCCAAAGCACTGATATACCAAAATTTATTCAACTATACTGTGTTAAGGAACATTCCACTGGCTTTCATTTTTGCTATAGTTTTATAGTAAACATTCTTACACATAAACTTATGGGCATATATTTGGAAATTTTGACTGACATTGCCAAAAGGTTCTGCATGAAGATGATATAAAGTCACGTTCTTACTAGCAGTCATAGCCACTTTGCCAACTGCCTGAGTCATAGCACATCACATGTTCAGTCATTTGTTGGGGAAGCAAGAGCTTGTACCACAAATTGTGAACTTCTCAAAATTTTTATTTTAGACTTAGAAGAGGAGTAGAAATTAATCAGGGACACTTGGGGGAAATGACTTACAGCAAATGCAACATCCAAAGGACTGGAATCAAGAAAGCATCTGGGGTGTATGAGGGGAAGGAAAGGAAAAAATTGTTGTAAAGTCATTGGATAGTTGTGTGATTTAAAGTACTATGTGTGCTCCTAAAAAACCTTGAAGGATGGGTTACTGTGAGGCTCTAAGTCTTCCCATTTAAAAAGGCTGGCCTGAGATGATGCTTTGCTAATTGGTGCTCATGCTGAAAAGCCAGTCAGAAACAACCAGAGGACCATTCCCTAGAAGCATCTGTTTTTTGCTAGGTATTTTCTGGAGAAAGTGCCCAATTCATTCATGATGAATTTCACCATGGTAATTTCAAAATAGAAGGTGAAATGCCATGATTGGATGTCAATTTAACTCAAGTGGAGCCTGTTGGTACCTCTTGAATTGCTTAGCATAACATAGTATGGTTCTGTCTCTCTACAGGGTCAATTCTGACAGCACAAAACATTCACAAACAACTATAGCACTACTAAAATTCCTTATAACTCTGACATGCATGTCGTATAGACAGATGATTAAATAAAAAAATTCAGAGTAGTAGTTTCTGAATATTTGATATATTATAAGCTTGATACTTTTATTTGGAAATAAAAACTGGGAAAATTTTAATATGAATCTTCCCATAGATATCCTTATTGGATTGGAAATGTATTACTCATATGTTACATAAAAAGGAAACAAGTGGGCTTCCCTGGTGGCACAGTGGTTGAGAGTCCGCCTGCCGATGCAGGGGACACGGGTTCGTGCCCCGGTCCGGGAAGATCCCACATGCCGTGGACCAGCTGGGCCCGTGAGCCATGGCCGCTGAGCCTGCGCGTCCAGAGCCTGTGCTCCGCAACGGGATAGGCCACAACAGTGAGAGACCCGCATACTGCAAAAAAAAAAAAAAGAAACAACTAAACTTTTAGTAACATTTTGTTTATAAATTTGTACTACATATTTCAAAAAGGCCTTATGATCATCAATCATGCATCTCTTATACCTCTGATAAATTTTTAATATTCTTTTCTCTAACTGATTTAGAGCAACTGACATAACAAGATATTAAATATCTCATCAAATATCAGATCAAGAAGCAAATTCTATCATCAAATTCATTTTATCTCATTAATGTAAAATGTAGCTAGTTTATCGTACTTCTTTTTATATCATGATACAATGTAAATGTCCTTAAAATAAATCAAACAGATATCCTATTTAAAAAACATATTACAAGAATATGGAGCTGTTTCAAATGAGGGGTATTTATCAATATTTGCAAAAATCATTGCAAATTAAAAGTAGAATATTCCTTCAAAGATACATGGTGTAGTAGGAGAACAAGATGTGAGGACTGGAGGATTTCTTTGGACAGAAATATAATTAGAGATATTAGGACCAGGAAATGCTTTTAAGAATACTAAACTCTTATGAAATTATTAATCAATACTTTCACTGAAGGGGGGAGAAAGAATTCCTCCACACTAGACCAATCAGACATTTCAATGAAGAGAAAAATCAACTATGAGTGAAACAAGTGATTATGGGTACAGCCTGAACATTTACTTTCGATAGAGACAGGACAATCTAAATTCACTGCCTTGATATGTTTACTCCTATGGCCAAGATGTGGCAAATAGCTAAAATTCGGAAAAAGAAAAAATGAGTCTGAGGCAAATTTAAAAGAGAAAGTCAAACTCCTAAATAATCCTTCAGTTATTCTCATCAACAGTGATGGGTGGTTGGTGGGTAATATTCAACTATGATTAGAATTTCAATGATGTATAACTGAAAGACCTTTCTTCGTGTCATTCATATGAGAAAAGTGCATTCTCCAGCCATACTTTCCAACTGATATCAAATAGGAGAAATCTCTTACTGGATCAAAGATCCTATTACACACACAAAAAAATGCTTTGCATTTTTACCCATTATCATCAGAAAACCTTGTGAAATAAATGTTTTGCTAAATGTTAGCATAAATATTTTCAGAAATGTGCATGTAATCTAAACCAGAAGAACATAAACATTGAGGATATATTACATTCATTTACATACATTTTTCAATCCTCCATTCATTCATTTGTTCATCCACACATTTATCCATTGTTATTCAACAAATATGTATTATTAACCTTCTTCATAAAGGACATTTTCATGGCTTTACAGCATCATAAAGTTTTAACAATGTTCAGTTCCTTTGGTTCAGGAGTTTACTGTCTACAGGATGAGCACATGTCCTGACAGAAATATTATAAACAAAGTGAGAAATACTATAATAGGAATAAAATTAAGAACAGTAGAAGAAAATAGTAAAGAAAATAAAGAGCTGGTAAGTTTAGGAAATAAAGGGGAAATTCACTAAAATGTCAGAGGTCTCAAGTCAAGAGTGCAGGGCATGTTCTTTTGACATTTTCCCCCTAAAAATAGTTTTAAGTGTGTGTATATCTTTGTGAATACCAATGTATTCTAGTTGTATGACTCAGTAATTTGACTAGTTTTCAGCGAATAATTTAGAAAATAAAATGACCCAATGTTTCTTTTGCAAAAGCTTTGTCGCTTCTATTTTGATATCAGTTGAAGTATATAGTTAGAAGGGATGTTATATTTGTAACTTTCACTGTCCTGTGAGGACACTGCCATCAAATGTAAGTAAGTTTAAGGATTATGTCTACAAGCTTATCTGAGCATTAAATATATTTATGAATTTTTATCTTTTTATTTATTATACATAATAGTAGCTGTGTCTATATTCTGTAATCCACAGCCTGCCATTGATCATGGTGTTTCCAAAGAAGAGTTTCACTGCTCTTTCCACAATGACATTATGACTCTTAGTGGAAATGAAATGGAGATTCTCAACACCATGAGTTTAGGTCTTTAATAGTCCATTGCCAGGAGTTTCCAGAACATGTGAACAAGGAGATTCATTTCTGAAAATGGAAGACTAAATGATTTTGAACTAAGCATTTAGCTAAACATCTGTCAAATCTGAAAAATTAAAAAATGTGTCTGTGAATTAAGAATTTGAGGAAGCAAGATTTGGGAAAAAAGAAGAGTCAAAAGAGATAAACAATATTTATCATGATTTTCACCCCTCAAAGCAAAAGTGAAAGTTGTGGTAAAAGGGTTGAGAAACTGAGCAAATGTTCAACCATCTGAACAACACTACAATCAACAAAAATTAGAGTGTAGGGTCTGGCAAAAAGGAGGTCATGAGAACTATCCACAATTGGTGGATATACTCCAAAAGGGTTATACTTTAAGAGTGAGGATAAATGGTAAATAGACTTGCCCAAAGAAAGACAAAAAATCACTTCAAATCATCTCAATTCCTATTTGGGCTAGGGAGATATATCCTTAAGACCAAATGTCTGACAAAAATCAAAAATATATTTGAAAAGATAAGATCATGCAGAGCATTACATTTTCTCTACAATATTTTATACACAAGAACTAAAACTCAAAAATATTTAAGCATGTAAGAAGATAAGACTTGAGCAAAGCACAACAAATAATGGAAACTGATAAAGTATCTAAATAGTGGAGTTATCTGGAATAGATTTAAAATTAGGTATGATTAATATTTTTAAAATGAGTTTTGTAAAGAGAATAGAAAACTATAAAAATTGAAATTCTAAAATAGATATCTAAATGTAAGAACTTAGTAGGTGAGGATAACTGCAGATTAGACATAGGAGAATTGAGAATTTACTACAAGATGGGTGAGAGAAATTATCCATACTGAAACACAAACAGACCAAAAAAATGGAAATATGGAAAAGAGCAAGCAATACATCTAACACAGTGAAAAATCTAACACAAATGTAATCGATTCCAGAAGGACAGCAAATGAACGGGATCAATATTTAAACAGATAATGGCAGAGAATTGATGAAATAATCAAGCCATGGATTCAAGAAGCTTTATGAACCCCAAACAGGATAAATACAACAAACAGCATAAAAGTACATTATAGTAAACTGCTAAAAATGAAACAGAAAGCAGGCAGAGAAAAAGGTGTAATACTTTCAAATAAGCCCAAATAAGAATGTCTACTGGCTAACAGCAGAAACAAGGAACCTAGAAAACAATGAAAACCTTCAAAGTACTGAAATAAAAGAACTGCTAGCCTAGACTTATATATCCAGAAATATATACTCAAATAAATGAAGGGAATTTAAAGACATTATACATATATTAGAACTGAGAATTCATTACCAGCAGACCTGCACCAGGGAAAACAATACAATGTGTTCTGTAGTCAGAGTAATAATAATCCCAAATGGAATCTTGGAAACAAAAGAAGAAAAAAAAGCATGGCAATGAGGATCAGTAAAAGAATGTTGACTGTAAGAAATAATGATAATAATATCTTGTGAGGTTTAAGTGGTATACAAAATGAAAACACTCAAGAATAACACATAAATCAAGTAGGGTTAAATCAAATTAGAGTATTCTATGACACACATTTTCCTGTAAGTAATAAAAGCACTAACTTAAGTTATATATTAATAAATAAAGGAGGCCCATTATAATTATAGTAGATCACTGAATAATAATTAAATCATTTATAAAACTCTAAAATGGAGAAAATTGAAATAACATAAAAGCTTAATCAATTTGGTAACCATGGGCCATGTGTGCAACGTCTTTGTTTACCCATTATAAATGTTGGACACAAGATCCATTCCTTGTCTCTCTTCTCATCCTAAGACCAATGTCTCTTAGATTCTTCCAGTTTTGCTTATTTTTTCCCAGATATTCCCAAACATTTATTTTGCCTTTTCTTGTAACAATTTGGGGGACCTTGAATTTTCTCTGTGTGTTGTGTTTAGTGACATTTGTTTTTTTCTACTTATGCTGATATTTACAGAATGTTCTGACTAATATTGAATGAATAAATCCAATCTCTTCTTGAGGACATTAGACTTGCCAAGATGTAGGAAGACAGGTATGATGCACGCTTAAAAGGAATGTCCCTTTCATAGGCATTGTCAAGGAGGCAAGAGAAGAGTTTATGTGTTGCTTCCAAAGATAGCTATTTTTTTAACATCTTTCCTGGAGTATAATTGCTTTACAATGTTGTGTTAGTTTCTGCTCTATAACAAACTGAACCAGCTATATGTATACATATATCACCATATCCCCTCCCTCTTGCATCTCCCTCCCACCTTCCCTATCCCAACTCTCTAGGTGGTCACAAAGCACCAAGCTGATCTCCCTGTGCTATGTGGCTGCTTCCCACTAGCTGTCTATTTTATATTTTGTAGAGTATATATGTCAATGCCAGTCTCTCACATCGTCCCAGCTTACCCTTCCCCCTCCCCATGTCCTCAAGTCCATTCTGTATGTCTGCGTCTTTATTCCTGTCCTGCCCCTACGTTCATCAGAACCTTTTTTTTTTTCTCAGATGCCATAAATAAGTGCTAGCATACGGTATTTGTTGTTCTCTTTCTGACTTACTTCACTCTGTATGACAGACTCTAGGTCCATCCACCTCACTACACATAATTCAATTTTGTTCCTTTATATGGCTGAGAAATATTCTATTGTACATATGTGTCACATCTTCTTTACCCATTCATCTGTTGATGGACAATTAGGTTGCTTCCATGTCCTAGCTTTTCTAAATAGTGCTGCAGTGAACATTGTGGTACATGACTCTTTTGTTGTTGTTGTTTTTGTTTTGTGGTGCATGGGCCATTCACTATTGTGGCCTCTCTCGTTGCGGAGCACAGGCTCCAGACGTGAGGGCTCAGCGGCCATGGCTCATGGGCCCAGCCGCTCTGTGGAATGTGGGATCTTCCCAGACTGGGGCACGAACCCATGTCCCCTGAATCGACAGGTGGACTGTCAACCACTGTGCCACCAGGGAAGCCCCTACATGACTCTTTCTGAATTATGGTTTTCTCCGGGTATGTGCCCAGTAGTGGGATTGCTGAGTCGTATGGTAGTTCTATTTTTAGTTTTTTTAAGGAACCTCCATACTATTCTCCATAGTGGCTGTATCAATTTACATTCCCACTAACAGTGCAAGAGGGTTCCCTTTTCTCCATACCCTCTCCAGCATTTATTGTTTCTAGATTTTTTGATGATGGCCATTCTGACTGGTGTGAGATGATATCTCATTGTAGTTTTGATTTGCATTTCTCTAATGATTAATGATGTTGAGCATTCTTTCATGTCTTTATTTGCAATCTGTATATCTTCTTTGGAGAAATGTCTATTTAGGTCTTCCCATTTTTGGATTGGGTTGTTTGTTTTTTGATATTGAGTTACATGAGCTGCTTGTAAATTTTGTAGATTAATCCTTTGTCAGTTGCTTCATTATTTGCAAATATTTTCTCCCATTCTGAGGGTTGTCTTTACATCTTATTTATGGTTTCCTTTGCTGTGCAAAAGCTTTTAAGTTTCATTAGGTTCTATTTGTTTATTTGTTTTTTTTTTTCGATTTCTCTAGGAGGTGGGTCAAAAGGGATTTTACTGTGATTTATGCCATAGAGTGTTCTGCCTATATTTTCCTCTAAGGGTTTAATAGTGTCTGGCCTTACATTTAGGTCATTAATCCAATTTGAGTTTATTTTTGTGTATGGTGTTAGCGAGTGTCCTAATTTCAATCTTTTACATGTAGCTGTCGAGTTTTCCCAGCACAACTTATTGAAGAGGCCGTCTTTTCTCCATTGTATATTCTTGCCCCTTTATCAAAGACAAGATGACCATATGTGCATGGGTTTATCTCCAGGTTTTCTATCCTGTTCTATTGATCTATATATCTAGTTTGGTGCCAGTATGATACTGTCTTGATTACTGTAGCTTTGTAGTATAGCCTGAACTCAGGGAGCCTGATTCCTCCAGCTCTGTTTTTCTTTCTCAAGATTGCTTTGGGTATTCGGAGTCTTTTGTGTTTCCATAAAAATAGTGAAATTTTTTGTTCTAGTTCTGTGAAAAATTCCATTGGTAGTTTGACAGGGATTGCATTGAATCTGTAGATTGCTTTGGGTAGTATAGTCATTTTCAAAATGTTGATTCTTTCAATCCAAGAACATGGTATATCTCTCTATCTGTTTGTGTCACTTTTGATTTCTTTCATCAGTGTCTTATAGTTTTTTGCATACAGGTCTTTTGTCTCCTTAGGTAGGTTTATTCCTAGGTATTTTATTCTTTTTGTTTCAGTGGTAAAAGGGAGTGTTTCTTTGATTTTTCGTTCAGATTTTTCATCATTAGTGTATAGGAATGCAAGAGATTTTTATGCATTAATTTTGTATCCTGGTACTTTACCAAATTCATTGATTAGCTCTAGTAGTTTTCTGGTAGTATCTTTAGGGTTCTTTATGTATAATTTCATGTCATCTACAAACAGTGACAGTTTTACTTCTTCTTTTCTGATTTGGATTCCTTTTCCTTCTTTTTCTTTTCTGACTGCTGTGGCTAAAGCTTCCAAAACTTTGTTGAATAATAGTGGTGAGAGTGGGCAACATTTTCTTGTTCCTTATCTTAGTGGAAACAGTTTCACTTTTTCACCATTAAGAATGATGTTGGCTGTGGGTTTGTCATATATGGCCTTTATTATATTGAGGTAAGTTCCCTGTATGCCTACTTTCCAGAGGGTTTTTATCATAAGTGGGTGTTGAATCTCTTCGAAAGGTTTTTCTGCATCTATTGAGATGATCGTATGGTTTTTCTCCTTCAATTTTTTTAATGTGGTGTATCACAGTGATTGATTTACGTATATTGAAGAATCCTTTCATTCCTGGGATAAACCCATTTGATCATGGTGCATGATACTTTTAATTTGCTGTTAGATTCCATTTGCTAGAATTTTGCTGAGGATTTTTGCTGCTATGTTCATCGGTGATATTGGCCTGTAGTTTTATGTTTTTGTGACATCTTTGTCTTGTTTCGGTATCAGGGTGATGGTGGCCTCATAGAATGAGTTTGGGAGTGTTCCTCCCTCTGTAATATTTTGGAGGAGTTTGAGAAGGATAGGTGTTAGCTCTTCTCTAAATGTTGATAGAATTCTCCTGGGAAGCCATCTGTTCCTGGAGTTTTGTTTCTCAGAAGATTTTCATTCACAGTTTCAATTTCAGTGCTAATGATTAGTTTGTTTATATTTTCTATTTCTTCCTCTTTCAGTCTTGGAAGGTTGTGCCTTTCTAAGAATTTATCCATTCTTCCAGGTTGTCCATTTTATTGACATGTAGCTGCTTGTAGTAATCTCTCATGATCCTTTGTATTTCTGCAGTGCCAGTTTTTACTTCTCCTTTTTCATTTCTATTTCTATTGATTTGAGTCTTCTCCACTTTTTTCTTGATGAGTCTGGCTAATGGTTTATCAATTTTGTTTATCTTCTCAAAGAATCAGCTTTCAGCTTAATTGATCTTTGCTATCATTTCCTCCATTTCTTTTTCATTTATTTCTGATCTGATCTGTATGAGTTCTTTACTTCTGCTGTCTTTGGGGTTTTATTGTTCTTCTTTCTCTAATTGCTTTAAGTGTGGGTTAGATTGTTTATTTGAGATGTTTCTTGAGGTAGAATTGTATTGCTATATACTTCCCATTTAGAACAGCTTTTGCTGCATCCCATAGGTTCTGGGTCATTGTGTTTTCTTTGTCAGTTTTTTCTAGATATTTTTTGATTTCCTCTTTGATTTCTTCAGTGATCTCTTGGTTATTTAGTAGTATATTGTTTAGCCTCCATGTGTTTGCATTTTACAGTTATTTTCCTGTAATTGATATCTAGTCTCATAGTGTTGTGGTCAGAAAAGAGAGTTGATGTGATTTCAATTTTCTTAAATTTACCAAAGCTTGGTTTGTGACCCAAATATGATATATCTTGGAAAATGTTCCATGAGCACTTGAGAAGAAAGTGTTTCCATTGTTTTTAGATGGAATGTCCTATAAATATCAATTGGGTCCATCTTGTTCAATGTATCATTTAAAGCTTGTGTTTCCTTATTTATTTTCATTTTGGATGGTCTGTCTATTGGTGAAAGTGGTGTGTTAATGTCCCCTACTATTATTGTGTTACTGTCAATTTCCCCTTTTATGGCTGTTAGCATTTGTCTATGTACTGTGGTGCTCCTGTGTTGGGTGCTTAAATATTTACAATTGTTATATCTTCTTCTTGGATTGATCCCTTGATCAATATGTAGTGTCCTTCTTTGTCTCTTGTAATAGTCTTTATTTTAAAGTCTATTTTGTCTGATATGAGAATTGCTACTCCAGCTTTCTTTTGATTTCCATTTGCATGGTATATCATTTTCCATCCTCTCACTTTCAGTCTGTATGTGTCCCTAGGTCTGAAGTGAGTCTCTTGTAGACAGCATATATACAGGTCTTGTTTTGTATCCATTCAATCACTCTATGTCTTTTGGTTGGAGATTTTAATCCATTTACATTTAAGGTAATTATCGATATGTATGTTCCTATTACCATATTCTTAATTGTTTTGGGTTTGTTATTGTAGGTCTCTTCCTTCTTTTTTGTTTCTTGCCAGAGTGGTTCCTTTAGCTTTGTTGTAAAGGTGGTTTGGTGGTGCTTAATTCTGTTAGCTTTTGCTTTTCTCTAAAGATTTTAATTTCTCTGTCGAATCTGAATGAGATCCTTGCTGGGTAGAGTAATCTTGGTTGTAAGTTTTTCTCTTTCATCACTTTAAATAGGTCTTGCCACTCCTTTCTGGACTGCAGTGTTTCTGCTGAAAAATCAGCTCTCAACTTTCAGGGGATTCCTTTGTATGTTATTTGTTGCTTTTCCTTTGCTGCTTTTAATATGTTTTTCTTTGTATTTAATTTCTGATAGTTTGATTAACATGTGTCTTGGCATGTTTCTCCTTGGATTTATCCTGTATGGGACTTTCTGTGCTTCCTGGACTTGATTGACTATTTCCTTTCCCATATTAGGGAAGTTTTCAACTATAATCTCTTCAAATATTTTCTCAGTTCCTTTTTTTTTACTCTTCTTTTTCTGAGACCTGTATAATTCGAATGTTGCTGTGTTTAATGTTGTCCCAGCCGTCTCTGAAACTGTCCTCAATTCTGTTCATTCTTTTACTTTTTTCTGCTCTTCATCAGTTATTTCCACTATTTCATCTTCCAGGACACTTATCCGTTCTTCTGCCTCAGTTATTATGCTCTTGATTCCTTCTAGAGAATTTTCAATTTCATTTATTGTGTTGTTCATCATTGTTTATTTCCTCTTTAGCTCTTCTAGGTCCTTGTTAAACATTTCTTCTATTTTCTCCATTCTTTTTCCAAGTTTTTGGATTATCTTTACTATCATTACTCTGAATTCTTTTTGAGGTATACTGTCTATTTGCTCTTCATTTGTTTGGTCTGCTGGGTTTTTACTTTTCTCCTTCATCTGTTGTGTATTTCTCTGTTTTCTCATTTTGCTTAACTTACTGTGTTTGGGGTCTCCTTTTTGCAGGCTTCAGGTTCATAGCTCCCATTGTTTTTGGTGTCTGCCCGCCGTGGGTAAGGTTGGTTCAGCGGGTTGTGTAGGCTTCCTGTTGGAAGGGACTGGTGCCTGTGTTCTGGTGGATGAGGCTGGATCTTGTCTTTCTGGTGGGCAGGACTGTGCCCAGTGGTGTGTTTTGGGCTGTCTGTGAACTTATTATGATTTTACGCAGCCTCTCTGTTAATGGTGGGGTTGTGTTCCTGTCTTGCTAGTTATTTGGCATGGGGCGTCCAGCATTGTTGCTTGCTTGTCATTGAGTGGAGCTGGGTCTTAGCATTGAGGTGGAGATCTCTGGGAGGTCTCTCACCAATTGATGTTACTTGGGGATGGGAGTTATTTTGTGGTCCAACGTCCTGAACTCAGGTCTCCCACCTCAGAAGCTCAGGCCTGACACTGGACCAGAGCACCAAGATGCTGTCAATCTCATGGCTCAGAAGAAAAGGGAGATAAAACAGAGAGAAAGGAAAAGTAAAATAAAGTTATTAAAATAAAAAAATATATTATTAAAATAAAAAAATTAAAATGTGATTAAAAAAAAGAGAGCAACGAAACCAATAAACAAATCCACCAATGATAACAAGCACTAAAACCAATGCGAAGATAAACATAAAAATTAGAAACTAGTCAGTCGCATACAGCAGACCCCAAGTCTACAGTTGCTCCCATAGACCACTGAGTCAATTTTGGGATGATTCGTTGTGTATTCAGGTATTCCACAGATGCAAGGTACCTCAAGTTGATCGTGGAGATTTAATTCACTGCTCCTGAGGCTGCACAGAGAAATTTCCCTTTCTCTTCTTTGTTCCACAGCTTCTAGTGTTTAGCTTTGGTTTTGGCCCTGCCTCTGCAGTATGTTGTCCTCTGGCATCTGTTCTTTGCTCAGACAAGAGGAGGGTTAAGGAGCGGCTGATTAGGGGGCTTTGGCTTATTCAGGCTGAGGGGAGGGAGGTGTACAGAAGGTGAGGTGAGCCTGCAGCAGCAGAGGCCGGAGAGATTTTGAAACAGCCTGAGGCACACCATGTTTTCTCCTGGGGAAGTTGTCCGTGGATCACGGGACCCTGGCAGTGGCAGGCTGCACAGGCTCCTGGGAGGGGAGGTGTTGATAGTGACCTGTGCTTGCACACAGGATTCTTGGTGGCTGCAGCAGCAGCATTACATGCCTGTCTCTGGGGTCCGTGCTGATAGCTGCAGCTCATGCCCATCTCTGGAGCTCGTTTAGGCAGTGCTCTGAATCCCCTCTCCTCATGCACCCTGAAACAATGGTCTCTTGCTTCTTAGGCAGGTCCAGACTTTTTCCCAGACTCCCTCCCAGCTAGCTGTGGTGCACTAGCCCCCTTCAAGCTGTGCTCACACAGCCAACCCCAGTCCTCTCCCTGTGATCAGACCTCTGAAGCCAGGGCCTCAACTCCCAGCCCCCACCATTCCCTGTGGTTGAGCAGACAAGCCTCTCAGGCTGGTGAGTGCTAGTCAGCACCGATCCTCTGTGCAGGAATCTGTCCTCTTTGCCCTCTACACCCCTGTTGCTGCTTTCTCTTCCATGGCTCTGAAGGTTCCCCCCTGACCACCCCTTGTCTCTGCCAGTGAAGGGGCTCCCTAGTGTGTGGAAACTTTTTCCCCTTCACAGTTCCCTCCCAGAGGTGTAGGTCCCATCTCTATTCTTTTTTCTCTTTTTTGTTTTTTCTTTTGCCCTACTCAGGTACATGGGGAGTTTCTTGCCTTTTGGGAAGTCTGAGGTCTTCTGCCAGCGTTCAGTAGGTGTTCTGCAGGAGTTGTTCCACATGTAGATGTATTTCTGATGTATTTGTTGAGGGGAAGTTGATCTCCACATTTTACTCCTCTGCCATCTTTAAGGTCCTCCAAGATAACTTCTTTTTAAAATAAACACAAATATTGACATTGATGTTTACATATTTTAATGTTCACAATTTAGATAGAATAGCATCAAAGAATAGAACAAGAATTATAGTCCATTTTAAAATTTCAAAGTCATAGATTCTCAGGCTTGAGTTAGTTTGAAAGGAACTGATTTCCTCTTCTTCTGGACAGAGATATTTAACAAATTTTAACTCCTCTATTTAGTCCATTTTTATTCTTTAAATACATGCCTTGAATTAAATATTATATATATATAATATATATTCTTACAAAAAGGAAAAATCTACATTTTTGCAAAAACTATTTTCTATATTTTTTAGACAATTTTGTGTCAATAAATGGCCAAAAGTTTAGAATTTAATATATATTTCTATTTCCTTGGAGTGTCATAAAATATTATAAGAATGGTCTATAGCAACAAACTAATTTTTATGATAGTTTCAGCCCTTTCTTTAGTTTATCCTGCTACCTGCCTAAACAGAGTGATCATTGATAAGCTATTATCAATGCTATAATGGTATATTTATATACAGCTATAGCTGTATATTTCTGGCCTTTCTGGAGTTTGATTCATTATTGAGAAAATTACTACTTTGTAGTGCTTAGTATGTTTGGGAGCACATCACTTAATTCACAATTAGAAGGTGTAATTTTTATTATAGTGTAAATAGAAGTGGTGTTATTTTGGAAACCAAAAATAATAATTCGATTTATATTGAAGATATTTTACAGAAAACTCTATTACCTTTTATGATTTGGGGAGATATCATCTAGAGCTGTATTAACATACTTAGTTTGAAAAGGGCTCCTTAGATAACAGGTACTTTACCTTGCCTTGAACTATTGGAAGATAGTTGCACTAAAACAATTTTACTAATTGACCAGAAAATAAAACTCAACTCATTTATTCTCCCAAAAATCTAAATCACAATTCTTTTCAAATGTATGCTCAGTCACATTTTAAGAAGTCATATCTAAAAAGAATTGTGATAAACAAAGCAATTCATTAAGGAATTCTGTTACTTGTATGGTAATAATTTTTTAAAATAGTGGTAGGAAAAAATTGCATTCTATTATTCTATATATTTGTTTTCCTATTCTGTTTAGTGCCTATATTTCCAAAGGAGTATTGTTTAGTCTTGTTTTGTTTTTAAATCAACTTAAAAAAGTCAAGGTGCATCCAGGGGATGCTTTTATACAACTCTGTGATCTTATATTACTTCTTTACTTTCTACTACCTTAAATCAATTTCAATCATTTCTCATTATAATAAATTCTCTTTGTGCCTTGTTTAGCCATCGTCACTTAAGGCTTTGTTGTTTTATTTTCTTGCCTTCTCAGAATATTCTAAATCATCCCCTCTATTCCCAACTCCTTCTACCACTACAAATCATAATTCTGATCATTGGTCATAATTCATATTATGCTAATTACTGCAGCCATCCCTTTTAACATCTTTATTTTTCTATTCATTTGAAGTTTTGTCACATTTATGTATGTTCAAGAAGCAATAAATTAGTCTGTACTTCTGGCGTTATTCCTGTTCTTTATAAGTCTCTCTTTCAACAGATTAGAACTCATCATACTTCTTTTTATATTTCTTGTATCCTGGAGTATTAGTATTTATTAGTTTCTCTACTGTATTGCGGGATGCTATAATTATCAGTCTCACATCATAAATATGTTGCTTTAAATGATTTACATTGACTTTTATTTTACTATTTCTCTTCTTTAAACTATTTTGAAATAGCTATATTTAATTTAGACTGCAGTATAATACATCTGAGAATAACTACTTATTTTAAAATGTGACAAAATATTACACTACCTTTCTTGGAAATATTTGAATTGTGTACAGGAGTACACATCCCTAACCTCCTATTTCCTCTCTCTTTCTTTTTTATCCAATGTCCAATTATATCCTTACTCTAAAGACCTACAGTTTAATGATAACTGAGTTATCTTAGATAAGATAAGCCAATTCCTAGGATTCAATATATTGTCTGCTCTTGGCTTCCTAATTTAAGCTTACAGACAGAAAAGGCAATAATTTCCCTGGGCTATCCAAAGTTTTAGCCTAGAGGAAAAAGTAGAGAAAATGGGAATACTATCTGAAGCCCAGAAAGGCAGTTTCAGTTTCTTCAGGATTCTGGTTAATCCATGCCTGTTTTCAAATGCTTATTAATGAATCTAAAATACAATTGGGAGAGATATCTCTCTGAGATCAGATGTATTTATTGGTTCCTATTTGGAAGGGATTCTATTCCTTCAAGAGGAGTCTACCACATGCAAACTGATTCCTTTCCTAGAGCCTAGATTCTAATCTGCTCTTGTCAGAAAAAAACAAAAAAACAAACAGAAAAACAGAACAACAACAAAAAAAAACCTGGGAACTTTACAAATTGTCTCTCTTTCTCAGATTTTAATATCCTTTGATTTCTGTTCGTATTTGTTAGGAATCTATTCATTTGCTCCTATACCCTTTTGTATGCACTCATTCCAATGTTCATTGCAGCATTATTTACAATAGCCAAGATATGGAAACAACCTAAGTATCCATCTGTAGATGAATGGATAAAAAAGAATGTGGTATATATACACAATGAAATATTATTCAACCATAAGAAAGGCTGGAAAGGCAGGAAAGAAATCCTGACATTTTCGATAAATGGATGTACATTGAGCACATTCTGCTGAGTGAGATAAGTCACACAAAGAAAGACAAACACTGTATGATATCACTTATATGTGGAAATTTAAAAAGTCAAACTTGTAAAAAACATAAATGGTGGTTAGCAGGGGGCAGAGCATTGGGGGTATAAAATTAATGTTGCTTAAGTGCACAAACTTGACAACAAGTAGTGTGTAAGTCATACTATACTCTTGTATCCCTACCTGACTAGAATCCTGAATTAAGTGTGGAATCTGGTTTCCGTGAAAGCAGCTCTGATCAGTGCTGTAAAAACTAAAATTTATGACTTTGGCAATTTCATCTTTCTGTTTCTGTCTGATGTATTTCCCTAATTTCAGCAGGATCTTAAAGCCACCTAAGTTTTGTGCTACCCTTTGTATTACATAACTTTCTGGCTGTGCCCTGCTCCTGATCTCTTTATATCTGTAATTCTTTGGGGAGAAGGAAAGTGTCCCTATTCTCACTTTCACCACATTTGCTATCTGCAAAATTCCATTCTAAGGATTCCTCACTTGCCTCTTGAGATATTTCCCAGTCTGGGAACTTAAAGTTTCCGAAAGTTAACAAAAACTTCTCTTTTAAAAATTAGTGCTTCCTTCTTACAGTGGGAGATTTCTCCCTATAATATTGTGTTTCTTTGATATTTGCATTTTACTAATACAGAGTGACAGTGGTAACACAAACTTCCATTTCTACTATGAT
Source organism: Neophocaena asiaeorientalis asiaeorientalis (assembly GCF_003031525.2). Classification (NCBI taxonomy): domain Eukaryota; kingdom Metazoa; phylum Chordata; class Mammalia; order Artiodactyla; family Phocoenidae; genus Neophocaena; species Neophocaena asiaeorientalis. The sequence goes on along the minus strand of NW_020175387.1, from coordinate 3,171,067 downwards.
CTCTTTTTCCTGCTATAACACTAACTCCTTCTTGCCCTTTAAATGGTCCTTTTCTTAATTCCTTTCAATGCAGTTCAGTAAGGCTTGTCAAATATTAACCTCTTCTTGCTACCCCTTATAAATCTAACTGGACTCAACTAATTTAAATGTTTTGTTTCCCTTTTTCCCTCCTTCCCAGATTTCTTATTTGTAATGCAACATTAAGACATAATATTTAAAGTTGGCTCCATTCCTCACTGACTTGTTGTTCTTTAGAATCCAGGACAACCTTGTGAATGATTACTTTAATACTGTATGAATTGTATCATGGTCATCATGATTCACAAGCTGGAATATATTATATATACCCTTAGGAATGTAGCTTCTATAGTAGGAATAGTAAAAGCTCTTGCAACTCCCTAGAGAATCAATTCTACTCAAAACTTTGGAAGAAAATTATTTTGTATTTAAAAAACATTGACATATTATAGAAAACATAATAAAATTTAAATTATTATAAACATCATAAAATTATTTTAAAAGGTAAAGATGAGGCTTTAAAGGAATTTTATGATTACATTCAGCAGTTTTGATCTAAGTTAAAGAAATGAATGGAAGTTTGCATTCATTCTTCTGTCACTATTGACAGATGCAGCTAAGAAGTACTGATCCAAATGTTTTGAAATAATTCTATCAAATAAGTATTTTCATTGCCTCTGAGCAAGCAAAGATGCTTCAGAATGAAGCATTAACAAAAATGTCTCCTTAGCTTTCATATTTCAGCACATGATTATCTGTTTAAAGGGTCATTAAAAATAGTGATATACAGCATCTAGAAACTTTGTTAAGGAAATAAAGATATACACAATATTTCCATAAAAGATAATCATAACATTGATGATTACTTTTTAGCCATCTTTTCATTCAGTGATGTCTTGTTAGGTAAATAAATAAATTCAGTCTCTCTCTCTCTCTCTCTCTCTCTCTCTCTCTATATATATATATATATACACACACACACACACACACACACACACACACACATAGATATTAAAAATTTAAGTTTTCAAAGAATATTTAATAACATTAGAAAATGCTCATGGCCTTTTTAATTTAGTGAAAGATAAAGCTGCCTACAAAGTTTATTGATGATAGGGACATAACTTTTGGTTAAGAAATATGTATATTTTATTATATGCATAGATTATGCATATAAACTAAGCACAAATGAACACAACACACAAACATGTTAAAATGTTAGAAATACTCTGTCATGTTGATGGAATTTGTTGATTTTTATTTTCTTGTTTATATTTTTCTCAATAATTATAATCAGAACACATCTGTTTTAGTATTCACTAAAAACTTTCATATTCTATAATATATTCTTTTAGTATAGTGACTATGTCCTATTTAACTTTGAGTCACTAGAGTGAAAGCCGAAACTATCTATGGCACATGGTTTATTCTCTACATTAACATAACTCTGCTCGACCATTAGGCGGTCTTTACCAATATCACTTTATTATTCCATTGTCTTCATCAATGTAAGTTTACCGTTCTAGGAATCCCTTGCCTGGGAAGATAAGTTGCAAGTAATTTTATTGTTCATTTAGAAGCTTCCTGGAAAAACAATTTAAATGAACATCAAACTGTTAAACTTTTCGATAGATAGCATCATATGACTACTTAATCTTCTAGTCTCTTTGCATGCCCTCACCTGAAGATCCTCCCCATGTTGAGTGTATAATATATACTATTATATCATAATCATTTTTCAGTTCTAGTCGCCCCTCCCCCCCACCACCTCCACATTGAAAGATCCTCCATAAACTGACTCTAAAATCTCATAAATACCCTAACTTTGCCTTCTCTTTTCCCTGAGTCAAGGAAGTCTCTGTCAGGGTAGTATTCTTACTTATGAAGTAAGAATAAACTTACCTGTGTCTTATCAACAGGTTTGTTTGGTGAAGCCTCTTTTGTTTGACAAAAGTGTGAGTAACAAAGAGCCTTACATGTACCAGATGTGCAATAAGTGTATATTGAAGTAAAGTTCAAATGTTGTAATTCATTAAATTATTGTCAGTTCTTTGTATCTCTAAGAATTTTAATCTGTGACTCAATCCACTTTGAAGACAAACATAAATTGCTCTGTACTTACCTTTTGGTGTTAGTGGACACATTTCATTGAAGAAATGTAATTTATACTTTGATATTTGCTCTCATTTCAAAACCATACTTCAATGATTATTGTTCAGTATGAGAAAATGTTTTCCATATGGTTCTTTTTCTTTACTTCCCATTGAAAATGTACTATTTAGCTATGATGGATTAATGTAATTAATTAATTAATTTTTATTGTCTGAATTTTCTTGTAGACCTAAGTTTTTAAATATTAAAAATAATAGCTTAATAATGGAATTAAGCTAATAATAAAATTTGGCAGAGCTATTAAGAAAAGGAATGTATGCTTACTTTCCAGAGGTATGTTTGTAATTGTTATTTCTAGGCTTTCAGAAGGCAAGCCTTCTTTATTTACCAGCTTAGAGCTGAAGAACTAAAGGATGTACACTGAGAGTTAAACTTAAATCACACAAAATAATCAGTATACAAGATTTATCCCAAGTCATGTCAAAGGGAAAGTGTATAGCAGCATTCCCTTTAGAAGGTATTGACATATGTAAAGACAGAATGGATTCATGCATGGTGATGGTGGTTGTTCCCTGTTATGAAAGCAGAGATGGAGGAGGGCAAAGCACTTTGAAGCACTGTCACAGAAAGCACTCTTAAACTTTAATCTGCATGCAAATCACTTGGACATCATAGGAAAATTCAGATTCTTATTTAAAGGTCTAGAGTGAGGCTTGAGATTCTGAATATGAGAAAGCTGTCAGGTTATGCTAGCACACTTTGAGTAGTAAAGATTTAACTGAAAGGGACCCTGGCGAGTGGACATGCTTTGATTTATCACTGCTTTTTGGACCCTATGTCCATCAAACCAACTTCTGAATGTAACATGGCTTCTTTTTTAGTTTCTCTAACTAACAGGATTGCTAATCCCAAGATTGCACTTCTAATTGTAAATGGATATGTGAGCATTTTAAATTTGTGCATTGCTTTCTGTGAGCTTCATTAACATGAGTTTGTTTCTATCAGACAAGATTAACACAAATAATAATAGTTGAGATTTGAGTACTTACTCAGTGACAGTTGTTGTGGTCCTCTATATACATGATACAACATAATTTAATCCTCCCAACGATCCTACGAGCCTCACTTCACAGATGAGAAGATTTAAGCTCTGGAAGTTTAAGTAATTTGCCTCAAAAAAAAAAAAAAAAAAACAGCAAATAAACAGCAGAAGAAGTAATGTAGCTCAGGCATTCTGGCCCTATGGTAGACAGAGTAATGACCTCCATAGATATTCACCACCTGCTCCTCAGAACCAGTGAATATGTTACTTTACGTGTTAAAAAGGACTTCACAGATGAAGACCTTGACATGGGAAACTCATCTTGGATTATCTAGGTGGGCTCAATGTAGTCACACATTACCTATAAGAGAAGGAGAGAGACAGCAGAACCAAAGTCAGAAAAGGGAGATGGAATGATAAAAATAGTTGGAATGATACGTGTTGAAGATGGAGGAAGGGGCTACGATCCAAGGAATGCTGGTTGCCTCTAGAAATTGGAAAAGGTATGAAAACAGATTGTCTTCTAGTGTCTCCAGAAGGAATAAAACTCTACCTACACCTTGATTTTAGGACTATATATTTATTCTGAATGCAACATAAATTTGTGTTCATTTAAGTCACTAAATTTGTGATGGCTAGTTTTAGCAAGAATAGGTAACTAAGAAAGGTCCCGAAGCTCAAGTTCTTCAACAGACTGTTATGGTCTCAGAATAAATAGAAGCAGAGAAAATGGAAAGGAGGAACTGAAGGCAGATATTAGAAAAAAGAAGCAATTAGCCTGGTGACCAATGAGGAATAACAATTTATTTAACAGCTGCTTGTGTAAGGCACTGTGCTTGACCTTTTATAGATGATATATTGTAAAACTATGACAAGTTTTTAAATTAAGACTAATTTTTAGAGCAGTTTAACATTCACAGCAAAATTGAAGGGAAGGTACAGATATTTCTCATATACTTCCTGCCCCCACCATGTGTATAGCCTCTCTTACTATCACCAGTCCCCACCAGAGTGGTACATTTGTTAAAATTAAGGAAACTACATTGACATATCATAATTACCCAAAGTCCATAGTTTAAAATATGCTTAGCTCTTGGAGTTATAAATTCTACGGGTTTGATGTATAATGACATGTACCCATCATTAAGGTGTCATAGTGTATTTTCACTGCCCTAAAAATCCTCTGCTTCCTGCCTATTCATCCCTCTCCCCACTCCTTATCTTTGGTAACTACTGATCTTTTTATTGTCTCAATATTTTAGCCTTTTCCAGAATGCCATATAGTTGCAATCATACAGTGTGTAGTCCTTTCAGAATGGCTTCTTTCACTTAGCAATATGTATTTAAGTTTCCTGCATGTCTTTTTATAGCTTAATAGCTCATTTCTTTTTAGTGCTGAATAATATTCCATTGCTTGGATGTACCATAGTTTATTTATCCATTCACCTACTGAAAGGCATCTTGGTTGTTTCCAAGTTTGGGAAATTATGAATAAAGCTCTTATCAACATCCAGGTGCAGGTTTTTGTGTGGACATACATTTTCAACTCCTCTGGGAAAATACAAAGGAGTACAGTTGCTTGATTTTATGGTAAGAATAAGTTTAATTTTGTAAAAACTGCCAAACCATTTTCCAAAGTGGCTGCACCATTTTGCATTCCCAGTAACAATGAATGAGAGCTTCTTTTGCTCCACATCTTCACTAGCATTTGATGTTGTCAGTGTTCCAGGTCTTGACCATTCTAACTGGAGTGTAATGGTATCTCATGTTTTAGATAAATTTTTAAGGAACGTCTCTCATGGTGGAGAATTTTCATTATTAGAGAATGAATTTGATTTGACATGGACAAAAGATACTCAAGCCAAACTCATGTCTTGAGTCCAAAGAGGAGAATTACACTGTGACATAGTTTATGGTGGAGAGGATGGAGAGGGAGAGATTGAAAATAATAATACTGATTTCATTGTTAGAATTTTAAACTTGTTCTAAGGGCAAGAGATACATTTCACAAATAATGTGATAAGTGCACATTCACTAGAGTAAATCTGTAGCTTCTAAACTGAGTACTTTTTGAAAAATATGTACTCTAAAGTATAAGTAACAATATGTTCATTAAAAATATGAACTTGTTGCATTATGGGCACAGGTTATATCTAAGTCAATTCATTCTGCCTTCAACTGAGTGACATAGGTGACACTAAATGGTGAGAGTACACAGGGAGAGAGCAGAGTTCTGGGAGTAGGAACCAAGCATGGGAACCTGGAGCCACCACTTACGAATGTTTGCCTGTGGCCAAGTTACTGATCTTCTACACACATCAGGTTCCCTCTTAGGTAAAGAGGAAAACTAGTAATTATATCTCTATCATAGCATTATGAGGGTTAAATAAGAGAATTTTCTAAAGCTCTTAGAATGCTTGGAGCATAGAAAACACTATACAAATATTTGTAAACAAATCTGAATTTTAAAATTCTGGGCAATGTAGGAACAGTCCCATATTCTGAATGAGCAGAATATGCCTAGAGTTTAGAAAAAAAGAGGAGAGTTAGAAACAATGAGAAATTATTTTAATTTTAAAGTTCTCTGTAATGTTTCTTACCTAATCGTTTAAAGATGTATTTAAAAATGTTAAGTTGGAAAAAAAATGTTGGAATCCAAAATAGCCACATGTTTGAAAACAATTCTCTCATCTGTACATCCTTAGATATGATATCTTGTCTTCCTGTAATATTTGATTATATTTACTATTTGCTTAGTGTAATATTCCAACCTCTCTGATGGGTAATATCCTTTAATACAAAGATACAAATATATTGTCTTCCCTAAGTATTTGGTCATCTTATCCCCTTTCTATAAAACAGCATTTAATAATCTAAAACTGGCACTACTTCCCAAATATTTCAAGTTCAGACTATTTTTAATCCTTTATTTCACCACTAACCATTTTCATTAGTCTCCAATCTGTGAGTAAATTTGTCCAAAAAATATTGTTCTTAACTTACCAATCACTTTGCTAATAATAATCCATAATTGTTTCCTGCTTAATTTATATTTGTCTCAATTATGAATTACTCTCTTCCACTTAGTTGGAGATCATTCGAGAATTATTAGTTAATGATTGGACTCTCTTTGCATTCAGTAGTACTGTAGATTTTTATGACTTATTAGCCAATATTGAATTTAATTCAATTCCTGCAACATTTGTTGAAGACCTATTCAGAACTAGAAATAGTGCTAGGTTCTGAAGGGGATGTAAAAGGATGATCAAAATACCCTTTGTCTAAAGGAGTGTACATTCTGACCAGGGAGAATGACAGGTACATAAATAGCTTTTTGAAAAGGCAAAAAATTAGTTCTGGAATCTACACAAATGACAAAAGATGACAGATAGCTTCCTTGAATCCCATGCCCAGATTTACTGAAATCACTGCTCTTGGCTTCTTCTATGTCTCTTGGTGACAATTAGGTCTAATGGCCCATTTCTAGGTGGAGGATCAGAAGCTGAGCAAAGGAAAAAATAATTTAGATCTTTCTACAAACTGTTATTTTTCTTCATGTGTTACTAAATTTCCTCTAATTGTTCACTTCCCTTTATATTCTATATATCATGTAAAGATCCTTATAATAATACACTTTTGAATTAGTTACCCATACTCCATGAATATTGGAAATATTCGATTTTTTTTTTTTTAAGAAGAAAGCTCTAAGAGTCTGTGCTCACACAGAATTACTCCTAGTCAGTTGAGGAATGTGGGCTCTATTTCAGGTTAACACACATTTTATATTTTCATAAAGCTTATAATAATATTATTGAACTTGCTTTTTCCATGTTACTCTTAGATTCCAAACATTTGGAAATGTGGTTTTAAATAAGAAACTTTTTGAATGCATTTAAGCATTTCTAGATCTGGTTGATTTGTTATTTCCTTCATCCAGAAGTCTAAGTAGCAGCATCTGAATGAGAACTACTCACGTTGTTCTTTAAAACTAGCTGCTCAGTTGTGGTAGGAAAAAAATCTCATGCTGCACAATAAAGCTAATATTGAATTTCACTTCTAACACTGAAGAACAATTTGTGCTTAACACTCATGTCTGCTCTTAAGATATATTTAAATTATACAAAGCGTTAAGGTAATAAAAACCCCATTTGCTTCAGAAAGTTTGCATTAGCCCCACCTATAGATACAAAAGTTTTTCCTTTTCTATTCTTAAAAATGTAGTTTCCTTGCTACCACTTTTTTTTTTTTGCGATACGCGGGCCTCCCACCGCCACGGCCTCTCCCGTCGCGGAGCACAGGCTCCGGACGCGCAGGCCCAGCGGCCACGGCCCACGGGCCCAGCCTGCGCCCGCCACATCGGCAGGCGGACCCTCAACCACAGCGCCACCAGGGAAGCCCTTGCTACCACTTTTTATATCACAAGACTAAAGAAAATTGTACCAGGAGTAAATGACCAGAATATTCCCATTAATTTGGATAATTTTGAAGAAGAGCAAAACAAATGAAGTACAAAAAGATATTAAAACGATTAGATTTTTGGAGACAGATCTTCAAATACATTAATTACTTTTACTTATGACTGATTGTTTTAGATCTTGGCACTATAGCCAAAAAGCATTGAAACACGCTGAAAACAGATTGCTGCCATTGTCATATTCTCTGCAACTTCCTATGGTCCCAAGAAAAAAAGACAGGCAGCTAGTTATAGAGGTTTAACCTCTGCCCCCGTTCCCAATTCCAGCTTTGATAATGGAATGTCACTAACAGCACATCATTCTTCTTCTTCTATTCCTTCCCAGTTCTCCTAAAGAAAAAGATTAGTTCCACTCATAAAAGGGAAAGGATTTATGCTGTTTCTGGTTTCATGTGATTACATCATGAGTCAGTCAAGAGCCAGTAGTCAATAAATATTTACTGAACATACATTACATGGTAGGAACATTGCCACTTAATATCAATGTGATTAGATTCCAGCAGTTATGAGCTTCTTGACTATACAAGAGTCAGGCTTAAAGAAATAAAGAAATGCAACACTTGTATGGAAATATTCATTTATGTCCTCTCATCTAATGGGATTTAATGGTATCTGAGGCTATCCTGAGAAAAAGAATTAGAACCATGTTTAGTATTGGAGTAAAGATGAATAAAAACAGGCCTGATTGACTGTGGTAACCCTAGTATATGTCAGATGACATTAGAGAATAAAAGGTCTCGACCCTCAAATATTAGAGGAGAAGAGACACCACAGCTCTATGTGATCCTGGTGTCTATGTGATCCTGGCACAGAGCCTCCTCTTCTATCCATCCTTTCACCAAGAGAATCTCACTTAAAAGGATTCCATTCTCTAAGCACAACCTATTACTTTTCAGCTAATTCTCTTTTAGTATTGCACTCAAATAATGCTTTGATCTCACTGGGTCCTACAAGTGATTTACCCTACCACTTCTTATTAACTCTCATCAACTCACATATCTTCCTATTTTTTCTCACCCAGCTCCATTGTCCAACTTTATAATCATTGACTTGTATAAAAGAAAATACTAGGTAACCTTAGAAAAATCTTATATATCAAAAAATTCCAATGCCACAAGAAATGTAGGCTTTAATATATAGGACTTTAATTTAATATAGGACTGTATCTGTCTACCACTTTATCCATAGCACCTAGTATAATATCTGACACATAATAGGTGCTCCATTAGTATTTGTTCAATACATAAGTAGGTGAACACATATCAATTATTTGAGAACAACAGATTTTTAAAAATCTAAATTTTATCAAATAAATTATCTGAAACTATAACTATTTCTGGTTTTATGAATGGCAAAGAGACATTTAAAACAGATAAAAGTTAATTCTTATATATTTCCATCAAAGTAACTAGAAAATAGTAAATGTCATAAATGTGTACCTCAAATAGTTGTCAGTTCTATCAAGTATACTATTTTACAAAACTATTACTATTTTTGTATCTCTACAATTGATTGTGTACATTCAAGTAAATGTGATTGTGCAGTCACCCACATAGGTTATTATGACTATATCAAGCATCATTGCAGTTGTTTTGGTTCAGCCTCAGCTCCCTGGGCTTTGAAAGGTAATATCAAAAACATAGTTTCTAATGCAAATAGAAAAAAAAAAAGAACACTTATGCTGAGTCACCAGAATAAAAACTGTCCACTCAACTTTTTTTTTTTTTTCCTGTGGTACGTGGGCCTCTCACTGTCGTGGCCTCTCCCGTTGTACAGCACGGGCTCCGGACGTGCAGGCTCAGCGGCCATGGCTCACAGGCCCAGCCGCTCTGTGGCATGTGGGATCTTCCCGGACCGGGGCACGAACCCCTGTCCCCTGCCTCAGCAGACGGACTCTCAACCACTGCGCCACCAGGGAAGCCCCTGTCCACTCAACTTTTGCCATCAATATTTTCTCTCAGCTCTAGATGCCACAAACTCAGAGTCCTATTGAGTATCCAGGTATTTTTCTAAAGCAGCAACTCATTATCCTAATATATTATCTTAATTTACTAATATTATTTCCCAGAGATCATAAAATTGTAGTGTTATAATAGATATTTGAGGTTCATTTTGTCCAGCTTCCAATCATTGGTGCTGCCTAATGTATGAAAAGCAAAATCACTTGAGAATCACATTGGCCATGAAATATCTGATTGAAGAAGAGCAGCAACAGCAATCAAGGATATTCTGTAATGCCTTAACTCTAACAGTTTTTAGTCTCCTAAATGGCATTTTTCATCAAACTAGAGCAAATAATTCAAAAATTTGTATGGAAACACAAAACTCCTGAATACCTGTAACAATCTTGGGAAAGAACAAAGCTGGCTATATCACATTTCCTGACTTCAAACTATACTGCAGAGCTACAGAAATCAAAACACATGATCTGGCACCAAAACAAACACATAGATCAATGGAACAGAATAGAAAGCACAGAAATGGACCCACACTTACATGGGCAATTATTCTCTGTCAAAGGAGGTAAGAATATACAAAGGGGATAGACAGCCTCTTCAATAAATGGTTCTGGGAAAACTGGACAGCTACATGCAAAAGAATCAAACCGGACTACTCTCTCACAACATGCACAAAATAAATTTAAAATGGATTAAAAACTTAAAAATCAGACCAGAAACCATAAAATTTCTAGAAGAAGACATAGGCAGTAGGTTCTTTAACATTGGTGTTAGTAATATTTTTTTGGATATGTCTCCTCTGGCAAGGGACACAAAAGCAAAAATAAACAAATGGGGTTATATCAAACTAAAAAGCTTTTGTACAGCAAAGGAAACTATCAAGAAAGTGAAAAGGCTGCCTACTGAATGGGAGAAGATATTTGCAAACAATATGTTTAGTAAGGGGATAATGTTCACACTATACAAAGAACTCATACAACTCAACAGCAAAAAAATAAACAACCCAATCAAAAAATGAGCAGAGTAGCTGAATAGACATTTTTCCAAAGAAGACATACAGATAGCCAACAGGCACATTAAAAGATGTACGCATTCCTAATCACTAAGGAAATGTAAATCAAAACCGTAATGAGATATTATCTCACACGTGTCAGAATGGCTATTATCAAAAACACAATAAATAATAAACATTGGAAATGATGTGGTAAAAAGGGAACCATTTTGAACTCTTGGTGGGAATGTAAATTGGTGCAGCCACTAGAGAAAACAGTGTGGAGATTCCTATAAAAATTAAAAATAGAACTACCATATGATCTAGCAATTCCACTCCTGGGTATTTATCCAAAGGAAAGGAAAACACTTATTAGAAAAAGATTTATGCACCCCTGTGTTCAGTGCACCATTATTTACATTAGCTAAGATATGGAAGCAACCTAAATGCCCATCAGTACATGAATGGATAAAGAAGATATGGTATACGTACACAGTGGAATACTACTCAGCCATAAAAAAGAATGAAACCTTGCCATTTGTGACAATGTGGATGTATCTAGAGGGTATTATGCTAAGTAAAATATGTCAGATAAAGGCAAGTTCTGTATGACTTCTTTGTTGAATCTAAAAAAACAAAACAAATGAACAAACATAACAACAACAACAAAAAGAATTATGGACACAGAGAAAAATCAGGTTGTTGCCAGAGGGGAGCGAGGTGAGGGAGGGAAAGAAATAGGTAAGGGAGATTAAGAGGTACAAACATTAAGTTGCAAAATAAATGAGTCGCAGGCATGAAATGCACAGAGTAGGGAATATATTCAATAACTATGTAGCACCTTTGTATGGTGACATATTGTAATTATACTTATCATGGTGATCATTTTGAAATGTACAGAAATATAGAATCACTATGTTGTGTAACATGAATGAACCTAGTACACTTCAAAAACATACTTCAAAAACCAAAAAACTCACAGACAAAAAGATTAGATTTGTGGTTACCAAAGGCAGTGAGTGAGTTGGATGGGAAAAAATATACCTTCCAGTTATGTGATAAATAAGTACTTAGATTGTAATGTGCAACATGGTAGATAGAATGAACCCTGCTGTATGTTACATATGGAAGTTGTTAACAGAGTAAATCCTAGGAGTTCTCATCACAAAGAGAACATTTTTTTTCTATTTCTTTAATTTTGTATCTATGAGATGATGAATGTTCACTAATCGTATTGTGATGATCATTTCATGCTGTATTTAAGTCAAATCATTGTGCTGTACACCTTAAACTTATACAGTGCTGTATGTTAATTATATCTCAGTAAAACTGGAAAGAAAAACACCAGTGTTTGCTGTCTAGTAATCTTTATATGTAATTTTAAGTTCCCCAATGCCCAATACCTTATAAGTTTTCAGTAAATATTTAATGAATGGTTGAATAAATATAATCATAGTCTTCATAAAACACATGTAAATACTTTACTACACTCATAAATGCCAATTCTTCTGAAACAGACTTATGGATATCGACTAAGGAGTACCATGAATATTCATGGTATTTCTTTTTTCCAATCACCATTTTCATCTCTGTTCTGTCAATCCCCTTTTCTACCCCTTAACAATATATTCTAAAACCTTTGTATCACATTCCATGATTAAAATTCAGTCTGTCTTGGATAAAACTCCAGTATCCCAACTGATTCAGAGTTACAACCCTTCTCTTCCCCACTAGATAAACTCATGGCTGGAATGGAGGTCTTTCTGCCCCTCAGTTCTCACATTCCTTGATTCATTAGCATTTAACACGGCTGACGATGCCCTAATTCTTGAAACAATTTCTTCACCTGACTTCTTGTATGCTGCATTCTCTTGGGTTTGCCCTTCTCCACTGACTGTATCTACTCAATTTCCATTGCTTGATCCACTTCTCTTGCTGCTATCTCAAAGATGTAGTGCTACAGGGCTTTGTCTGTAGTTTCCTTCTCTTTTTTCACACTTATTGATGCTTTCAAGGTAATTTCACCCTGGCATAATGTTAAATATCATTCATATGCATATGACACTGAAAAATATTTCTTCCTTGATCTCCAGATTTATTTAACTATATGTAATTACTGGTATTTCAAACTTAAGCAACCAAGATAGAACTCTTGATTTCCTTCTTCTTTCCATCATCCAACCTCAGGGAATGACCTCTGTTTGTCCAGTTGATGAGACCAAAAATTAAGAGTCAACCCTGGCTCCACTCTTTTCTTCACATCCCAGATTCTATTGTTTGGCAGTTCTTTTAACTCTACAAATTTATCTAGATTCTGACTGCTTCTCACCGTGTCTCACTTTAGTTCAAACCATCATTCTCTCTCTCCTAGACTAGTGTAATGTTTAAGGGCTGCTCTATCATTATCTTACTCTTATTCTAGAGTACTTTCTTGTCCCCGAAGGACAGGAAAGTAAAAACCACATTTTCCATAGGAAATGGACTCCCTTGAAGCTAGGCTTCTTAAATGTGAATTTGTTTTTGCAATTAGGTATACTTGCTCAAAATTTGAAAGGCAGAAGTAAGGTAGAGGCTATCTTTCTCAATCTTAGGTTTTATTTTTCCTTGCTCACTAGCAAAGTTATGGAAATTGATTGTTTTATGTGGCAACATTCTAGGATTCATTCTCTAGTTTCCTGGGTGCTGAAAAGTAGTTGTGGCATGATAAATGATGACAAATGACAGTTGATTCTGGCTTTCTGATTCCTGCATTGCAGAAGCCAGACTATAGCTCACTCTTCCAGTCATTTGAAGGAATTTGGAAGCTCCTACTTTCCTGCATCACTTTCTTTAATATTTAAAACAGCTAGAATCATTTTTAATTCTCTGCACTGACAGAACTTTTAGTTGGCATTTCTCCTTTCACTCTTGCTTTTTAGAGTAATTTCTTTACACAGCAGTCAGAATGATCAAGACATCTCACTCCCCTGCTAAGCATCCTCCAATCACCTTCCTTCTTATTTAAAATTAACTCTATATTCCTCACCGTAACCTCTAAGCCCATTCATGATTGTTCATTTCTCACATCTCCTACCACCTTCTCTCTTTTCACTCCTCTCTAGCCACTCTGATTTATACCAATCGGATTTATACCAATTGGTATACTAATATACCAGTCTTGTTTCATCTCAAGATATCTGCACTTGTGATTTTCTCTTCCTAGAATGCTCTACCTTCCTTTGCTTTATTCTGCTCTTCATTCATATCTCTCCACAAATAAAAAGCCCTCTACTCCCTGAATTTGTTAATATTTCTGTTTGTTGGCCCATCTGTCCTAATAGAATAAAAATTCCATGAGGACAAGGACCCTGCCTGCTTTATTCTTTACTGTATTCACATACCTAGAACAGTTCCTGAAAGAAACTTTAAAAAACTAATGTGGATTAAATAAATAAAATGAGTGACATCAGTTTTTGCAGAAACTTTTGGCCAAAGAGGAAATGTATGTAAAATATAATCAAATTTTGGCCATTTAAAAATAATATCAAAGTTGCATTTGAAGGGCTACCTGTATGCCTTATTTGAGGTTAAACATGTAGGTGGTCTTCTTTTCTAATCATTCAAATTCACTAGTGTTTAAATGCTTTGGACTGAATTGAAATTTCAATATGTTATAGCTTACTAGGTATTCAGCATGTGCCTATGCCTACTTCTGCTACGCATGTTTGAAAGTTAGGTTTATGGGTCAAAATAGTCTTAAAAAATGCAAATTTTGATGTGGAGAGGACTTACTATCAGCCTGTTGTTTCACACACACCTCATCCAGCTTCATAACTAATCTTTTCTTGAATTCAGTGCAATGATGCAAACACTTCTTGTGGGGCATGATTCCACAGATCTTACAGAAGTCATTAAGGGCTTCTGGGGAAACATTTTTAGAGTAAAGGCTGCAAGGTCAAGCCCAAGATGACTACTGTACTTGGAGAATGAGAAACACTCTAAGATGTAAACACATAATGTACACTTTAAAATATCCAGAGGTAGTTATTGCTGCTGTGTGAGAAGGAAAGAATACATTATTAAAAACATTGTGATCTTAACTAAAGCAAGACCACCTAGGTCCTTGGCTTTATTTAAACCTACTTTATTATATACTTTATTTTACATGATTATTGCAGAAACAAGTAAACTAACAAAAAAGACTGAGGCCATTCAGGCAACATTCTTTTTGTTATTTTTATTGGTGTTGTTTTCAATGAACAATAAAACTTCAAGACATTGTTTTTTTTTTATTCAATATGTAAATGTGGCAGTTAACTCATGCCAGGAAGAAAAAAATACATAACAAATACATAAAAATGATTAAAATACATAAGAATGTTTTATTAAACTATGTTGTATTCCAAAGTCAGTCACCTTAATGTTTATTTTCCAGATCAAAATGTTTATTTATCTTTTAAATATACTGTGTATGTACATGCCCTAAAAATTAGGAATATAAGCATCTTTGTTTAGTTTATATTATCATATTATTGAATTCTGAATGGGTTCCAGTAAACAACGGAAATTGCTCTTTAAATTATTGTCCTAAAGAACTGTTCAGCATCATGTGGGCCAAAAATCAAATAGTTGTTTTCAGCTGACATTCTCCAGTGTTCAAATAGGCAAAACTACACAACCATTTCCTGCCAATCAGTTATGTCATTATTTGGGAGGGTGGTGAGTGTGTCATGATACTGAACTATTTAAAATCAGTTAACCAACAAACGTCAAAATGAAACTATTTTATGGATAACAAACTATTGGGAAAAAATTACCAGGAAAATACTTTTTGATAGTTAGACCTTAGTTGCATCAATAACTTTGTAAGAAAACTTTTCTCCCTTTTTCACCACCCAATGACTGAAATTAGCCAAAGATTGAAAGCTTTAAATTAAAGGCTGAGACTACTTGATTATAGTTGGAACCTCTTGAATTTAGGCAGAAATGCTATGTGTCAATTGGAAGAATGTAATTAAATTTATTTTGGGGTTCAGAGTTTGTTTTCTTCTTGTTTAGTTGCCTTTTCTTTTTGTTTTTGTAAAATTCACAGGTCTGAGCACCTAAGCTCAGACCTTAAAGATCCAATTCACAAATAATACACACCTGAATAACAAAGATATTAGAACATTTTCCTTATTCCTAGAAATCCCTTCATTCCCTCTTCCTGTCCTTCCCAGCCCCTATGGGCAACCATGGTTTCAATTTTTGCTAAAGTTTTTATTGCTTTTGAACTTCATGTAAATAAAATCAAGGAGTATGCATTCATTTGTGTCTGCTTTTTTAATATTTTATTTTCTTTTTTAAGTTTTCTTCTTGTTGTTGCATATATCATTGATTTTAGGTCTGTTTTCTTACTAATATAGCATTTAAAGACATAAGATTCCCTCTATGGCCTGCATTGTGAACATTTCCATTTTTACTCACATTCAGCAGAAATATTTTCCAGTTTTACTTTTCTTTGTGAACTATATGTCATTTACAAGTGTGCTGCTTCTAAGTATTTCTAAGTATTGGGAGGTTTCCTATTATCTTATTGCTATTGAGTTCTAATTTAATTTCATTATGGTCATAGAAAATCCTCTGTAGAGTTCAAATTTTTCAAAAGTTGTTGAAGACTTATTTTATGCCCTAGGAGAACATTTATGTTAACAACTATCCCATGTGCATTTAAAAATATTGTGTGCACTGTAGATTTTGCGGGTAATATCACATAAACTTTAATTAAGTTACCTCAGTTCATCATGTTGTTCAAGTCTGTATCTTTAGAGATTTTAGTCTCTTTGTTCTATCAATTATGATAGTGGATGTTAAAAATTTCAGCAATGATATTTTGACTTGTCTAATTTTACCTTTAGCTATGCCAGTTTTTGCATCATATGTTTTGGCATTTACAAAATTTTTCTATCTTCCTAATAAATTATCCATTTATCTTATGAATAGTCACTCTTTTTTTCTGGTAATGTCCCTTGTTCTGATATCCAATTTATTTAATATTAACATAGTTACACTAGCTTTTCTATGTTTAATATTTGCATACATGCCTTTTACCTTCCTTTTTTATTCAACCTATCTATGCCTTTATAAGTGGACCACATATAGATAAGACTTCCTTTTACAAGTGGTCTGACTCTATCTCTTTCAATTGTAGTATTTACTCCATTTTTATTTAATGTAATTATTAATGTGATTTTACTTAGATCTACCATTTTGCTATTTATTTATCACTTGTCCTATCTTTCAATTGTTCCTTAACTGTTTTCCTGCCCTCCTTTTTATCAATTTAGTATTTTTTAGTATTTCATTTTATTTCCACTATTGTCTTATCAGCTCTTTATTTTTCAGTCATTACTCTAGAGATTGAAATGTGAAATCTTAACATGTTACAATCTAACTAGAGTTAATATTTACACTTTATATTAAAATTTAAAAGTACAATTAGACTTAGCCCTATTCTTTTTGCACTTTGTCACATAATTTATTAATATATACATTATAAATCTTCACAATATAATGTTATCTTTTTTAAATATTCAAATAACTTTTAAGGAATTAAGACAAGAAAAAAGAAAATCTTTTATATTTACCATCTACCATTTTGCGGTGATTTTTAGTCTTTCTTAGAGATCTAAATTTCATTTGTTGACATTTCCCTGTAGCCTGAAGAACTTCCCTTAACATATCTTACAGCACAGTAAACTTAACTCAGCCTTTATCTATCTGAAAATATTTTTATTTCACCCTCATGTGCAAAGACTATTTTTCTGGACAAATAATTTTAAGTTGACAATTTTTCAGTGATAGATGATTTAAGAGACATACTAATCATTTGTTCATACAGATGTTCCATCTACATTTATATGAATTTGAGCCCTGGAAATGTCTGTAATTATTAGCTCATTACAGATTGTCTTCATTCAAGTAAGCATTGTTGTAATATCATTGACTTCTACATTCATAAAAATCTTAATGGAGAAATTGTTTTGCATCTTCTATAAAAGCTCTACCAAATATATTTTTTATCAATGTCCCTCACATTAAGATTCATAATCCTATTAGAACTTAGAAATAGAACAAAAGTTTATCTAACTGAGAATATAGGTTTCCTTTAATTAAGATAATTATATGAACCATTATATTTTCCTTTTTATCTTGAGAGTCTAAACAAATCTTAAGGAGCAGTCTGAGTAAATGAAATAGCATAGATGCAGAACATAAAAGAAAATTGCTTTTCTGTATGTGATAATGTTCTTTTATTTTAATTTCATTTTTTAAAGTAGCCAGGGTATAGCTATTTTACAAATTATTATCTTGCATCTGGCAGAAATAACATAAGTCAAAAAGTTTTTATATATAAAAACTTATACACACACACACACACACACACACACACACATATATTCAGTTCTTTTCTATTGGCATGGATGTCTTATCAAGCTTCAAACCCCCCCCTTTCCCCCAACACACACAGTCAGGAGGGCTTTCTGAAGGAAAATGTCTTGTCTAGAGCTATGGCAATGTCACAACTAAAGGAGTTGAAGGTTGAAAGGTAAATAAATGAGTACAAAGGAATCATCAGTACAGGCAGAGAGTAGAATAACTCTATTATAAGTTTTGAGAATTGGAGTACAACACAGCAAACTAATGATGGGAGCATTGAAATGAGGCCTGGTGGACAAATAGGAAATGCATCTATAAAAAACTAAGGAAAATGCCATGCTACCTCCAACTGGCTTCTGTATGTTCTTGCTGACATGATGTTTATCATCTGGCTCCATTAAGGAAAAGTTGAAGGAACATAAATAGAAAAAAAAAAGAAGAAAACCACAGATATGAAAAAGAGGTTTTAAAAAAAGTGGGGCTTATTTTAAAACACATTTGACAAATAGAGTGAAAATAATACACTCTTTGTTCATCTTTAAACTTTCCCTTTTCCTTCACTTATTGACATTTATTTACTGAATACTTAACATAAGGAAGACATTTAAACTGGAGTGAATTAAACATAGACCTAATTTTAAAGAGATTTCATTTTCATTCAGTAGAGAAAGTTAAATAAGTTCATAAATATCTAGAGTCCAAGGTAAATGTGATCTATAAGAGATGTATAGAAAACCAAAAGAGATGTATAAAAAACCATGAGAGATGTATAGAAAATATGCTAAGAAAGGTGAAAAAAGAATGAAATTGTTCCCAGGGAAGATTGCACGGTTGTTTCATAGGTATCCTTGACTTTGAAGAAGATACAGAAGATAGAAAGTCAAAGCCATAGGTGAGGATAAAGCATTAATGTTATACATATTCATTCTTCTATTCTGTTTTATTTTGAAATAATAGCAATGAGGTGAAGGTTTGGCGGTGGTCTTAGTGGTGCTGGTACACAATGATTGTAGATCCCACTTTACAGAGAACGTAGCACAATGCGTCCTCAGGTACATAGTTAATATTTTAGGAATAACAGTCATTACATGCGTTGCCCTTGAATCTTTAAATTATAACTATATTTTATGTAATTAGAATATAAAACCTTATAACTAATTTCCCTGTTGACTCAAGTGGCACAAATACCATTTTGCCTTCCCCCATAAGGTAGCAAACATTTCCTTCATCTCACTGTATGCTGTGAGCCCCCACCAGATTTGCCATGGTAGTGGTTGGAAAAGGATTTAATCCTGTCATGGGACAATTTGCACTATTTAGGGAAAGAACTCAGTAACTTGGGGTTACGTGAAAGGCCTGCTGACGAGCAACTCCCTTGAAGCTCATCCTGTAATCATAGGATGAATGACATGCTCATTTATTTCTTTTGAAATAGTTATTAGTCGTAGCAGTAGGATTTTCCCAGGAGCAAATAGCTGACCAATTCTTGCTGCAGTTTAATAGAAGTTCTTGGCCTCAGGGATCACTCTAACTGGGGATTCCACTTGAACAGGTACGTGACACAGCCAAGGAAGAGAGCAAAGGTGAACTCTGCCTTAGCCTGCCCAGGGCTCTGTGGTTGACCTCTCAATAAAGGAGGAAATCTGTTTGAAACAGTGGTAGTGCCTCACTGACACAGTGACCAACCAAAGTCCTTAGAGGAAAGAAGATATTGGGAAAGGTGTTTAAACTCTGCCTGAATTGTTTAGCAACTCAGTCAGTTTCTCTGGGAAATTATGGACACATATGATCCTTGTGGAAGCCTAAGACTTTCTGCTTTAAAAAAATATATATATATAAATGAAACCTGAAGCTTTTTAATCTTCGGGCATTCTGACATGTCACATTTACTATGAATTTGTGAATGTCATTTAAAAAAATCAGAACTTTGCAACTTGCAATGGGTGCTGAATCATCCTTCGGAAACATTCCCCACATTATACGTTTTCCTTTAACTATTCATTTTGTGGTACAACATTTATTGTCTCAGGCTCAGCTGCTTTCCTGTACCTGACTCATATAACTCAAAGATTATAAGTTTTATGAAGGCAAGGATTTTATCTAGCTCATCTTTGCCTCACTAGTGTCTAACATAATACTTGGTTTGATAGTCAATGCTCAGTAAATATAAAGTGTTTAATACAATTACTCACCATATGCTCATTTATACCCATTGGTTTAGATATTTCACAATGGTTGAAAATTTTCCCAAATGAAATGTCCTGCTAGCAACACTAACAAGACAACTCTAATTCTCTATTTCATCTAGAGTGGTGATCTACGTGGAAAACTTCAGAATCATCTTTTCAGAATCATCAGTCATCAAATCACTGGTATTTGAAAATTTCACTTCTTCACCAAATGTTCCGTGGCTTCTTACAGCTATACAACATGGATTACACTAAAATGCATAAGTTATGGTCCTTCAGCCTGCAAAGAGTTGTTCTGATACAGAATAAGGACTTCATAATGAAGAGCTCACATTTATTGTGCAATTATTCAAGTTGGTCTTTTAAACACTATAAGTAACTTATCTCGTTTAATTAGTAACAAAATTAGGGAAATGCTATTATGAGCAAACTGAGTCACAAGGAACTTAATTGTTCAATATTATTCAACAAATTATGGATTCCAAGTAGACCTAGAGCCTGAACTCTGAATGACTACTGTGGTGATGGTTGTTTTGACATTGCATATTGACTTTTTTTAAAAAGACTATTGGTTGTAATTTTTTTAATGGACTAAGGATATCTTGAGCTAAATTTTTCTTTACTGGAGTTTCTTTCAGAGTCAAGCAATGT
Source organism: Neophocaena asiaeorientalis asiaeorientalis (assembly GCF_003031525.2). NCBI lineage: Eukaryota > Metazoa > Chordata > Mammalia > Artiodactyla > Phocoenidae > Neophocaena > Neophocaena asiaeorientalis. The sequence continues at coordinate 3,150,234 of NW_020175387.1, read as the reverse complement.
TAACTTTTGGGAACAAAGCCAAAAGAAGGATCTGATTAATTGGAGTCTGTTATTGAATAAAGATTGATAGGCATTTATTGTAATGATTAATGGAAAGACAAATAGAAGTGCTGGAGAAGAATCCAGGCTTTCAGGTTTTTGCTCTCCTATCAGCATACTGGCACTTATATCCTTTCCCTGCCCTTCATCTCATTTTCATTTTTCTAAGTTTTCAGAAATGTTGGAAATATTTCTATCTTTCTGCATCCTCTCCCTTCATCTGGTTAATATATTTTTAGTGTTAATTTGAGTAAATAAAGTTTTGCTCTTTAAGCTGTGAATTTAGTTGAAGTGGGTAGCATTTTAGAGAACCTAGTGAGTGAAATTAATTTTGTAAAAGATCCAAAGGGTTTCGTTAGAATATCTGACATACAGTCAGCAACTAAAAGGCCAGGATCTGTTGATTGGTATCCAGTGGGCAAGAAAATGTGTCCAGGAGCTGAGGAAAGCTGTCCTGCAATAGGCAGTAGGTATTCCAATGTGGAACTGGCAGAAATTTCACAATGTATAAGTTGAGTCAATATCAGTAAATACCTTTGCTCAATTGACATGGGGATTTTTAGAAAGATACTTCATGACAAAATATCACTGTCATAAAAGAGGTAAGAAAAAGAACTGTTTAGTGGTACTAATGAGTTTAGTTTTTGATGCATAAAATGGGAAGAGTCAGTGGAACACTCTAGGTAGAATATTTTAAAAGTTAAAGAAAATATACAGAAATAATTTGACAGGTTGTAACCACATATTATACAGTGAGAGTTATTTGGATAAAACATGATGTCACATGAGTGGTTAAGATCACTGAGAGAATGTAAAAAGGATAGGAAGAAGGGGAAGAAGACAGTGATATAAAGGTTAGTGTTGGAATTTAGATAATGTCTCCAGCTGGCAGCAAGAAAAAGAAGAGCAAAAAGTAAAAGTGATAAACCAAAGACATTCTAAAAGGATTTAAATGGTCCTGTTTGTTATTAAGTACCACAAATGGGTTTTCTGTTTGTTTATTTGTTTGTATGTTTGATGTTTTTAAAATAGTAACTCTTACATCTGATTCTCCTATCCATTCATACAGTGAACTCTCTGTTAGTGCAGGCCTTTTTGCAGAGCAATTGATTTCTTCTTCGTATATGGAACCGGGGACTTTATTATGCCCTTTTGTTCTATTCAACTCTGATTGTATGATTCACATAATACACCTTTGACTGAGTGGTTACTACGTACGAGGCACTGTAAGAGTTTTTGACAGTATTATTTTTTTTTTCAGGAGAATGTCACACAGTCTCAAAGATTAGGAGGAACTCTGAACCCATCTTGTCCTTGATTTTGTGCCTAGATTGTCCACAAATATATCCATCCTAGCTCTAGTTCCCAAGAGAAAAGAACCTGGAGCAAAGGTCTAAGTACTGATGTATTATTTGGAAGGTAACATCCTAGAGCACGGAGACTGAAAGAAAAAGGTAGTGAGACAGAGAGGGATGTAAAGCAATGTAAGGTAACGTGTTACTGCATTGCTCCCTGCTTAATGCAGAACCACAGAGATACACCCATAACTTGACACATGCATCTGCTTAGCCACTCAGGACTCCTTCGGATACACTGTGTGAATAAAACATTGCTCGGAGAACTATATGGAAGGAAGAAAGGAGAGGAAATGTATCCTCCCATCTTCTGTTTTCCATTTAATGAAACTTGCCTATCAGGGAATTAACTGCCCCACATTTCAGAGTTGTATTTTCTGGTCCCTTTGGTAGTTGTTTAGAAAACTATGCCTGCATCCAACCTGGGAGTGATGGAGAAAACTGCCATTCAATGCTTGTGGCCGGTTTGGCCCTGAGGCCAAAGTGGAGAGAATTCAGACCTTGTGAATAGCCCCAGGTGCTGGCACTATGCATACCCAGGCTAAGTCAGTAGGCTGTGACTGCCAGATTGTGGGTGGTCCCTCTGGGAGGATATACTATGATGATGGCTGAAGAGGGACAAACAACTGAGGGGCTAGAAGACTATCGAATCAAGAGGATCATGAGACGTGCATTAAGCTGTGCCTGATATGATATCTAAACATTACTGGCTTCTGCTTATACAGTTTATATTTACCATCTCTTAGAGTGACAAGTTCCACATATTTACTATTCACTACCTTGTATTTTCTTCTTGTTTTCCACGTCCACATCTTCATTTCCTTATGTACTACCACCTTATTCACCAAAGAATTATTTTCACAGTCATTCTCTGACTGAACAGATGAAAGGGAATTTCATCTCTTTTCTGTTTAATCTATTCCCAGTAATACAATGCCACTTTTGAGAGCAGAAACACTGGTGACATTAACAAAACCTCTTGGCCTTTTAAGGCTCTACAGTGAATCCAAATAGAATTAATTATTCCTAATTCTGCCTTCTGTAGGAAAACAGCTCCACCATGGTGCCCTCGAGGTCTTGCACATATCCACATCAGCCACACAGGCAAAGACTCGAACTTGACCTGCAACTAATCTGACTGTTGCCAGTGTCCCATGATTCTCCTGGATGGGAGGCCTCAGAAGAGCCCCTTTGAAGCCCTCTCCCCCCTCACCTTCCTATCTCACCTGAGTGGCTATCAGGACACAGTTTCTTATCACCATCAGGATTCTGATGAGGTATGGGGCTTTCTGCCTGGTCCCTCTCAGAACAGAACTACAAACTGTAAAACTGCTTAGCTGCAGTCTAGAATTTGTTCCTCAGTGATAGGATATCCCATAACTCACGTTGACCCTCTGGTGTTGTCTGTTTTGGTGTGTGGCAGCTTTGGCTGCCATCTTTGGCTACTCTACCTTTCATTGTCTATATAAGTAATACACTGTATGGATCTAAAAGTGGCATGTTGCATCTTTACCTGATGAATCAGTCAAGCCTTGGCATTTTCTTGTCTTGTATATGCTTGATACAGTCTCTCATTATTTTGTTTATAAATTCTATTGTATAAAATTAATTCTCTTCTGATTAATATGTGCAGTTGGTTTAAACTTTTATTCTCTCCCTGCATTTTCACTTAAGACAATGATTGTATATGTTTCAAACTTTCCCCCAGAACACTGAGTATAATTCACAGAATGTAGAAATAATGTTTCTGAATGAATAGTTTAGTTATGGATCAAAAGAAATAAATTAATTCTATAAGCAATATTTTCTTACCAACCAACAACATATAAAAAATGTGAAGTTCTGAATGTCTTTTCATTATTATATGGAAGAGAAGTGAAAGGGCCAAAGTATTGATCAATCTGATATAAATAAGGAAACTTTCAAAGTTTTGACATTAATTTTGTTTTTAGTTATTGGCTAGGCAATTAAGTGACTGAGTCTGCTTTTCATATTCAAAAGTTACACTATCAACTGTATATGTAAGCATTTTGCTTTCTTTTGTAGTGAAGGCGAAGTTAAGAAGTCTCATATATTTAACAACTATTTATTATGTACTCACTGTATGTCAAGCACTCTTACAGATACTATGGATAGAACAACTAATAGCCAAAATTACCTGCCCACATGAACTTACATTCATATTTTCTTACCCATTCATCTGTGGATCAATTAGAGCTGTGCTTCTTGTGCAAACGAATCACTTAGGGGTCTTGTCAAAATTGAAATTCTTATACAGTTGCTCTGGGTTGGGCCCTGAGACTTGGCATTTCTAATAAGCTTCCTGGTAATGCTGATGTGTTGCTAGTCTGCCAACTACCTTGTGATGAGCAGGTATTACAGGACTTATTGGATCTCTGGCTTTGGATCTAAATTGGCCCTAGTGTCAGGATATGTCTTCCTTTCGAGCTGACCAGGCATTTCCTCTCCCCCCTCATCATAAGTTATCTTCTCCTCCCTTATAGTACTTTCTTGTTTCCAGTCACTTACTTTAATGCTTCCTTGCATTTAGTTATGCTATTGTCATAGCCATGAATCTGCATTCCCCTCTCTCCATTGCTAATTGGTGCTTTTGCCTGATTTGAACTGGATGTAACCTTACTTCTCTGAACTTACAAATGAGAAAACTGATTTTTCCAGGAAAGTTTCCTCACTACTAGCATTGTACTCAATTTATGGCCATTTCAAGGAAGGCATTCCACATGTTTATCATACTATTTAGGTAAGTACAAGTTTATTTTCCTATAACTGCTTATTCTTTTGAAGTCTGACCTACCTGATCTCATCAAAGATAATCTGATTTTTTCCAGGCAAATTCAGTCACTTCAAATTTCTCTGTCATTTCAAGTGTAAACTTGATTCATAATTTCTATCCTACCTCCTTCAATTTAGGACTGTGTGAGATTTATATGTCACTGAGGAAAGAGTGTGAGGTCATTCATTATTGTGCTCCATCCCCACTAGCTTCATACTCCCTGGTCTTCAAACATCAGCACCAAACTCCATTGGTCTTTGTGGAGACACACCGCCCAGCATGGTCCTCAAGCAGTCATTTTCCTCTAGGCAAGCACCAGCAGAAACAAAATGGGTTTTTATCTGATCTCTCTAGGCAACCTATGTGCCTCACCTTCTTCAAAAGTGTTCTTTTATTTTCACCACAAGATCTCTGCAGACCCACCGTTTGTCTCACTTTGAAAGAACTTACACAACCTTCTTGGGACATGCAGAAAAAAAATGTGACCTAATTTTCTAGAAATCTTATAGAGCCATTTTAAACCTATTGGCCCAGCAATGTACAGAGCATTGGGCTTCTCCTCAAGGCTTGGTGTCATCTCAGGACTATAGTCCTGAAATCGAATCAAACAATCCCTCCTGTATTTAAATTTTCTGAGATTCTTTCCTTATTCTCAGGAGGAGAGCAGGATGTGGAGCTCTTTTTGCATGCCACAAAATCAGTAAACCTTTGTGGGATGTTCTCTCCATGCACCCACCATCTTTTTCTTCTCCAGATCAGATGGTGCTTATCTAATGGAGAGTCAAGGGGACACAATATAGCCCATCTTTTTGTTTTACAGTTATTTTTATTTTAATATAGTCAGTGCTACTCTGACTTCTGTGAATTGAAATGTTTATTTTAAACTAATGAGCTATATACTGACTCTTCCTAACTATTCCTGAAGTAAGGGATGATTCTGAGTAATATAAAGGGAGCATCACATAAAAAGAAGTGAAGGAGGGACTAATTAATTAGACTTCAAAATATAATTCCACCACCTATAAAATGTTCTTAACTCCCTAGTGTTCTTGACCTCTACTACCAACATATTTTTTATTACTTCAGCTATTATGTTACTATTTTACAGTATTTATATGGCTCTCAGTGTCCAGCATCCATTTTCTCCCTAGTTCAGTTGTGCTGTTTACTGAGACCAACTGCTAACTGACTGAGAAGTTTTATTTTCTTTTTCCAGAGCCAGGAATCCATCACAGGTCACTGCTAACTAGCACGTGCAAATCAGAATGGGTATATTATTGCCTAATGTTTAGTATACCTTGAAAAGCAGAAATAGTTATAGATTCATTTTATAAGGCTCTCTCACCTTGGTTTCAAAGTAAAATCTTGATCTCTATGTTGTACAAATTAACAATAACAGGAGGTTAGGAGTTTATGTAGATGGCATATACAATTTGTTGACGGTGATTAAACTTAATGCTCAGGGATTACAACTCTGTATACACATGTATTTTGTACTTTGTCCAACCACACACAACAGACTCTGGAGGCAACACCTAGTGCTTGCCTTTTTAAAAATCCATTTTCAATTCTTCCTTACTCTGTGTGTACGTGTTTTTTAACTGGGCACAGCCCCGGGAACGAGTGGGTGGGCCCAGGGCTCTACCTAGGCTAGCAGGGTAACTCTACAGTGATTGGTTAGAAAAGACGAATTTAGAACAGAGCAGGGAGAGGACGGCTGGACAGCAGCCAGACACGCTGAAGAGCGTTGAGTGGAAGAAACTAAATGCCAACGAGGAGGGTAAGTTCCAGCTGCAGCCAGAGATATAAAAGGCCAGAACCTGGCTCTGCACTGACCGGCGGGAGTTGGACTTACCTAGAATAGGGGCTGGACCAGGGAGGGCCGGATCTGGCTCTGCGCCCATTGGTGGAATCTGGAACTATTTAGGAGCACTGGCTAGGTTGGGCGGAGATGGGCTTGGGTGTAATTTAAGGTACCTGAGGAATGACTGGAGGTGTGGGAGATGGGTAAACCTTAGGACTAGTAGTGAAAGGCTGATTGCCTTGGGAACAAACCTCCACCCTGAATTGGCCCATTCTCTAGAAAAATTCAAAGAGCGGTGTTCAGGGAAAGAAATAGAAGGAAGGGTCAGGTGGATTGCTCAGATAGGCTCACTAGATTTTTTCTTACCAAAGGTAGATTTAAAAAATACACAATGTTCCAAAAAGTTTCATTTTAAGTTCAGAATTTATCAGTTTTATTGCTGAGAAAACTGTTTTTGCCATTGTCAATACAGTCTCAAAAGAGTTGGCTGCCATTTCATGGAGCAAGTCCATCACTGTTTGGTCTCTGCCACTATAGGCATTTCTCTGTTGCTGTGTGTGTCAGTGAGAGGGAGCGCTGTTGGCCTTTCAGGCAGAATAATTTGTCATTGTAAAGCACTATCAAGGAAGTTCAGGGTGGTGAAAAACCTCAGATCCTGAACACCCAATGCCATATCACAGCCCAGTCATTATGTGAACCAAAAGCACCCGCACTATTTCCAAATACCCCTCAAAAGGACAGTACTGGCTGAGAAACTCGGCTCTGTACCTTTCGGTGAGATAAGCATTCGTTAGATCTTGGCTTCATGGGACTTGTGTTTTGTTTATTTCTTCAGCAGAAAGAGTAAAGTTTTTACTGGGGCAAGTTGTAACATATTCATGTGACAAATATGGACTCTGTTGGACTCTATAATATACTTTATAAAATTTGCTACCCTTTCCCCCCAAATTAACCCTCCTGGTCATTGTGCCTCAATTGTTGTTGGCATGAATGTATGAGACTTAGAATATGGATGCTTTATTCCCATCATGTGCAATGACTGAGAATGAAGCCAACTCTGAGAATCTCAAGCTGTGAAATGGGTCTTGGTGATATCACTTGTACCTGCTATTAAATGGTAGCTAATATCAGCTATTACTAGATTTTTTGTTCAAGGAGCCAATAATTTCCTTTTACTTCTAATACTATCTTGTGGGCTTATTTTTGATACTTCAAAAATAAAGGAATCATATGTGATGCATGGATAGTTTCATGGCACTCTTTTTTGTGTGATTTAACCATTTCCATGGGCTGAAACAGTTGATGAGTGGAGAGACCTAGTTTATGTCTCTGTTTGTCTCTATTTTCTCTAATGCTGACTACAGATAAATTTAGGAACAAAATATAAGGCAATTGAAGGCAAATCTGGTCTTCATGCAGGCATACAACTTTAGCTTTTTCATCATTAGGAACTCCCTGCTCTCATTAATACAATCAAAAGACTCAGGCATTTTTAAACACCATATTAACAGTAAAAATGCTTCAACTCAACATTCATTCAAAGGATCTTGTAAAGATGGTGTGTGTGTGTGTGTGTGTATGTGTGTGTGTGTGTGTGTTTGTGTTTTCTATAAGGTGATAAATTGTTTATATCTTAATCTTATGTCACATATTTTGCTCCTAGAATTCTAGGATGGGTTCTTTGGTGTGTGTGTGTGTGTGTGTATGTGTGTGTGTGTGTGTGTTTACTATAAGGTGAAAAATTGTTTATATCTTAATCTTATGTCACATATTTTGCTCCTAGAATTCTAGGATGGGTTCTTTGGTGTCACTTTAATAAGTATGAATAATGTGTTTTATTGTACTACATTGACTTAAACTGAATATTAGGAAGTGCTTAATCAATGCCTTGCTATCTGTTGAAAACACAGCACATGAAACAAACCAAATAATTTTCTAGAAAATAGTTTATTTGTAAGTAGCAATGCAGTCATATGGCTGGTGCACATGTACTAGTGTGTTTTAGTCTAATAGTTTCATTAGGTCACTTTTTATAGACACTTTTTACTGGTAATTTTATACTGCTGAATTTTGCTCATGAACAAATAAAGCATCTATGTTTCTGTAAAACTGCAATGCTTATTTATTTATTTAATAATTCAATAAATATTCATTGTACCTTTTCAATATTCCAGGTACTCTGCAAAGTGCTGGGGAAATAGTGATGAAGAAGACAGTTATAATTCTTGCTTTCAAAGAGTTTTATTTTAGCTGGAGATCTGAAGGCTTTAAATAGCATATAATTATAGTATGTAAGCTCTATGAGGCCTGGAACTTTTGTTCACTGTTGTACCTAGAACAGAATAAGCACTCCACAAGTATTTGTTGAGTGATTCAATTTTTTAAAAATGAGTGTAATATAAGGTCTTATGGAACTATATAACAGAGGGATTTAACTTAGGGTAGGGGTCAAGGAGTTCCCTCTGTTCAAGTAAAAAAGCAGAGCTATAGTAGTTAACCTTAGAGCAAAAAAATATCTGAGGATAGTAACCAGGGGTAGGTATAGACTAGTAATGGAAGAAAGCAGTCAATACTCATCCCAGATGACCTAAGGTAACAGAGCAAGGGTTGACAGGACACTTGATCAAGTGGATAAAGGGGATTTAGTGGGAATAGAATGAGAAGCTCCCAAGCCTATGGAGAAGTTTATGACTATAGAGGTTCAAGTGTCTATCATTTACAGTAATGCTTGATTAGAGGCTTGTCTCTAGGTTCTAGCTAAAGAACACTGATAAATGATAATGGAGACTTTCACCCCAATACATTTTGAAATACCTTACTAATTGCTTCCTTAACTCTATTCTCTCTCTGCTTTAATCCACCCTACTTATGCTTGCAAAAACCTCCTTACTAGGCCAAGTAGCAAGGAAACATTGTGGGAGAAATTATTCAAAGCACAATAAGTGATGATAACGCCCAAGTCCCCAATTCTTTTCTTTTGCAAGGGAGTATGATGATCCATATTAATCATCACTAGATTCCTATAAAATTTCCTAAGCAAAAATGGTAATGGATGAAGGCTGACCATTGCTAGAACCCCATAATCCCTTTTGGCAACAAAGTGGAAAGGAGGGAGGAGTTATTTGACTTATAATTTTGGGAATAAGTTTGGCTTTTAGATTTTTGTTTGTAAGGCAGTATTCAGTGCACAGGTACTTTCATGTTGTAGTGTTTCTTGAGGAAAAATACCTGCTCTCCTATTCTTAACACTAATTTGATCATTCAAGTTACTGTTGTTTTGGTGAACACAACTGCTTGAGATGTTGTGTACGTTGATTTTATAAATTCTCTTGAAGGAAAGGAGAGAGTAGTCAATTGGAATTTTCTAAGAACTATCCCCTTGAAAAAGTTGATACCTGGTCACCTCACCTCTTCCTTCATGACGTCAAAGAGTTACAAGTCTATTTCCTGGAATTAAATAAGATGGCTGAAGAAGACAAAATAGCCAAAGGTTCTGTTTGAAAGCTAGAGAAACTTACTAGAGCTTTCCGGTTTCAAATCCCAACCCTTCCCTCCCTACCCCACCCAGTCACATCTTAAAATTAACAGTTTCAGTTAGATTTTGTTTGTACTTCTCAAGTGTGCTCATTCTTCATTACATGCAGAAGAAAACTGGCAGAGTCACATATTAGTAGGAACGGGGCTCAATCAAAGGTCAGGTCTTACTGAGAGAGTTTGGATCAGCTCAACTTTAATGACTAAGTGCAGCCTTCTTCATTTTCTCTTGCATCAGCATTTAAACAGGGATCTGTAAAATCCTAATTACTGACTAGAGTAACTTTATCTGCATTTATCCTCTGTTAACAGATATTACTTTTGCTTATTTCAGGAGCCCTGCCAGAAAATACCTACTGAATGCTCAATTATCCACCTCCCCACAGCAACACATTATTTTAATATAAACTTTTCACTGTAGTCAGCAACTATTGTGTATTTTCTTTAAATTGAGTTGTCATATCTTATTATAAAATATAAAAGGAAATGACTGGAACTCTTAGGGTTAGGCAGAGTCATTTTACTGTGGTTTGGCTTCTATTTGCGGCATATTTTCAATCCAGCAAGCCTTAACATGACCATGGGAAAATAAAAGAATCTATGAAATAAACAAAATAGTTAAAATGAGAAATATGCACTGTACATCAATTGAGCTAAGCCATTTTAAAAAAATTAAATGCAGATCCTCCTTAGTGCTAACCTACTGTGCTATGCAAGAAATGTAAATATGTCCTTAATATGAAGATTAATATCTAGGTTAAATCAGTTTCAGGTTTCCTGCCTGATAACAAATCTCATTTACATTCTGAATACCAAATGGGGTTCAGCCAAAAATGTTTGCAAGCTAAGAAGCTATTTTTTTTTTAAGTTCAATCTTAACATAAGAGTGACAATCTTTAAAGTTTCTCATTGATTGTGGTTTATTATTCAATTATCTAAATGCTGAGCTCAAGAGTAAATGGGAATTCCTCATTACAATCTCACTATGAAATCAAGAAATGTAGACTAAATATGTCAAAATATCTCTCCTACAGCATCTTCTGAGACTCCTGGTGTTATAATATTGGTTATCAAAATATCAGGCTAGATAATTAAAACAAGGATTTAAAATATAGGACCATTTCTAGTCCCTGAAAAATGATAAATTATAGTCTATTATCTGCTTTCCCACAATTCAGGTAGTAGCTTATTTTAAAGGAAGGTGAAAGAATGCTAATGAATTATTAATCATCATGTTTCTTGTTTCCTTTTAATAATGTTAACTTTCAGCATAATTCACAATCACAAATATAATTTCCATTGACCAACATAACATGTAAACGTTTGATTACATTTAAATCTTTATTTCAATCATTTATACGCTTGAAAGGTCGATTCCATACAGTTTTCCTCAATAATTAGGCTAAAAATCTTATGTTTCACAAGAACCTGCTGCTGATAATAATAATCACCCAGGCAAACTACAATATTTTTATTTGCGACTATTTTCATTTATGTAAAAGCATTTTGAAAAGAGCCAAATCCACTTAGCAGCTGAATGTTTGAGTTCAGAGAAATTGCTTAAAAGTACCTGAGTAAAAGAAGTGAGATGCATAGACAGAGTGAGAAAAAAAAGTATCATACTTTTGTTTACATTTTGAGAATCATAATGTACAGGAACATGATTTTTTCTGCTTTTGACAGGGCTCTAACTTGGAAATACTGACTTTTTAAATTAAATGATACAGGATTCTTAGTTTATCTATTTGTTGAAAGTTGGGTCAATAGACTATTCTTCAGTGTTTGCCAAGGGTTACTTCTCTGGCGAAGGTATGTAATATGATCTTGATTCATTTAAAAAAAGTCACAATACTTTGTTTATTTAAGCTTTGACTATCTGGGAAGCTCTCCAGACCTCTACTAGTGATCTCAGATCAACTGTGGTTCTAGAATGCATTTCAACATTAAGCTAAGTGGGGCTCCCTTCCCTCTAACCCCTTAATCAGTAAGGACACGCATGTTTTATTAAAGTATACAGTACTAAATAAAGATACTCTCAGAAAATGCATGTAGTTCAGCTATCTATTGCCGCATATCAGACTTCCCCAAAATTTAATGGTTTAAACAGCAGCCGTTTTATCAGCTGACAATTCTGAGGAGTTAAGTGTTTCGACAGAGTTTACTAGGTGGATCTTGTGCACCAAATGGCATCAACTAAGGATCTCCCATATGGTTTCAGTAAGAGCACAGATTTAAAGCCTGGCAAATGTGGTAAAAATTTCAGCCTCTCTACCGCTATACCTTTTGGCAAACCATATAACTTCTCTAAATTTCATCTTATTCATCCATAAAATAATAGTAATATCATCTACTCTGTAGAGAAAGGATTTCTATGACTTATTTTGGCAAGATTGTCAAGCACTGATGAGCCAAAGTTATCTCTTGCTAGAGACACTGTGTTAAAAGAAAAACTCCCACTCCCTTTTACATATTCCTACCTCAGACTCCTGGATGTTCCTCTTCTACTCCAAATGCAGTAGTGGAATCAACTAGTTAGAACAGGGCTCCAAAGGAACCTTTCTCTCCTGCTTCCTTATAATTGGTGTTTAAATGGACCCAGGGACTCTCCTGGGGTCTGTTTATCTCCCTCTCCTTGCCAACTTACCTAACTGTGTGGATCCAAGGTTTATCTTTAGATAGAAGTTTGAAGCTCCATGTAGGGTTTGAGCCTAGGCCATAAGCATCAGCTTGGCTTTTATTCAACCTTTGCTTACATTCTCAGAAACTTGTGCAACTCTTACTAAAGTCATTTCTCTATTGTTTTCTATTTTTGAAAAAAGAAATTTATTTTAGTTTCATACTTCCAGTAGAAAGGAAAGAGAGGTGATTCAGGTATCCCTAGACCTCCAGTTATGACCCCTAGTAATAACCCTTAAATAACAGTGTTTTGAGACTCAGAGAGTACTGAATCAACTTTAGTTGCCTTCCTTTATAAGTTAACTTTTAGATATTCATTATATGAAAGATAAAGTTTGTAAACTTATGTATGAGATATAACTTCGGAATTAAATTTAAAAATTCCATTCTCATGCAATTTTTACAAGTTTAGTAGGTATCTAAAATAATAATAAATGTGTGGCTGATTTCAGGTTGTAGAAATAGCTAGAAACAACACAGGCCTAATGTTACACAGTGATGTTTTTAATTTTCCATAAAATTCTTATTGATGCATTTAAACACTTATTGAACCTTAATATGTACCACACTACAGTTTGTATGGGGGAGGGAGACGACAAAGTTTACATTCAATGAGTTTATCATCTCGAAGGTGGGTTGGAGGCTGGGACGGATGGTGAGTTATGGCATAGACAGGTACATAGTTACCCCAAATACAATGATTTCTGTGGTAGTGGTTAGTAGGTGGTGGTATGGATGCACTAAGGAGTATGTGACTGCAGACGGTGTGCCCACAAGGGCTTAAAGGAGTAGCTTTCTGGTTTCCCTTACTCTAGCCTGAACCCCCAGGAACCCTCTCCTCAACACACACAATCCCTTCATATGGATTCCTTACTTGAAACTAGCACAAATAGTCTCAAATCTATTATCCGTTTCCCATACTAAAGATCTTTCTTGACAATCCCCTGTCCCAAGTGGCCTAAATAATAAAATTAAAGATCTTTACTATGGTCTAAGATCCTTTTATAATCTGATCTTTGTTCACCTCCTAGTTTCATTTAATGTGTTCCTCCCTATTCTTGATGTTCCCATAGTATCAAACTGCTTATATATTCCTCATGACATCGCATATACTGTTTGCTCTATATGAGATCCCCTTATCACCATTGGTTGGTTGGGAAACTTAGACTTATATTTCCATCTATCCACGTATTTTACCCTCTAGATAGTCTGTTCTTACCAGTTATTTTCCATTCCAAGCTACTACCATCACATAGATAAAGTCACTGCCTGCTCTAATTATCTCTGGGGTATATGGGAATTCTCTCTACCTTCCCTTCAGTTTTGCTGGGAGCCTAAAGCTGCTCTAAAAAGTAGTCTTAAAAAAATTGAACTAATTTTTCATCTCAGTTAATAAAATTCTGCCTGGTTCTTAATGTTTCTTATAAACCTTCATAAAAGTCGTGCTCTCAATTTTGTTCTTGTTGTTCTGCCATTCATTGTCATTCATGTTGTTCATAGTGTTCATTATTATTGTAAGTAAAGGGACTAATCTGCCTGGGTGGCTTAAAAAATTCAGTTATTTCTTTCTAATCTTTTTCATATATATTTTTGCCAGTTACTATTCCATTAACTTCAGGGAGGCAGAAGCTCAAGCTTATAAACCATGGTATTAAAACCTAAATTTCAATTGTGCTAATTTAGGAGGCTGTTTAAATTACGTGTTGAAATTTTTTGTAAAACTTCATACAGTTCATGCAATTTTTCAAACTGACATTCTAGAACTTCTGGTGAAAGGTAGAAATGAGGATTTGGAGAGTATTCACTGACATTTCAAACTCTTTAGGAATATGAAATTACCAATATGAAAGCTTAGGCACGTAATTTTGATGTTCAACCCAAAATAGAATGATTGATTTTTATATGTAAATTGTATCTTTTGAGCTCAGTTGAAATCCACACTTTTGTATTCCAGGGAAACTTCTCAGAAACTTAATTTGCAGAAAAAGATGCTTTCCTTTGAAGGAAATATTTTTTATAGAGACCTCTTCACTGAAATGTAACTGAGTGAAACATGAGGCTTTGACCATTTGCAGCTGTGACCTGAAAATATCATTTTGGTGGTGGTATTTATGGCAAAACTTTTTAAAATTAAAAATTAGCATAAAGCGCACCCCAATATTTTGTGAGTAAAAAGCAAACAAACAAAAACATTGCATGGAGGTGATACAGGGTTTTTTCTTGTAATAGGAAATTTGATAAAATGCCTGGCCGGTTCCATTTGTATAAATGGTCTGGAATGGTTTATGTTCTCACATCAGTTCAGTCATTTAAATGCTGGAGTCCAGTTGTTATAGTTGAGCCTGTATGAATCTGGAATCAGGCAACTAATCATTTGTATTGCCCTGAGCTGCAATAGTGGGAACAGCAGCATATAAACCAGATGAAACAGCTTCATTTACAGTTACAAAAGCAAGGGCTTTCACAGAACAAAAAGCACTTTTACTGTAACAATTCTATTTTCTAGATTCCATCTTCTTTATTTGAGAAATATGCAAAAGCATTGAAAATGTTTTTTTTTTCTTTTTTGTGTATACTAATTTTTGAGTTGTTTTATATAGACACTAGAAAAGGGAAGAGAATGTTTAATTATTTTAAGTGTATTTTCATTTTTATTTTATAACTATTGTGAGGACAAATCATTTACTTTGAGTTAGAAAATAATGATCCAAAATATTTGTCCACAATACTACTGGCTGCTATAGCACCATCACTCTTTTATTTTTTCATATTACAAGATGACATTCACAGCAAATCCTATTATGTTACAAGATATGACCATAATAGTATGATAATGTTATAGATAAAAGGATTTCTGATTATACTGTCTTTTGTATGTTTGAAATGATGCAAACTTTCTATAGAAAGATAATGAATCTTTATACAGAGTAAAAACTGTATGCTGTGTTAGTAAGGCAGACAGAAAAAAATCATAACAATCTTTTACTTCACATCGACATAATTTCAGTGGTGCATATTTTTTAGGTTAATGACCACTGGATGATGACATCCCTAATAAATTTGGAATAAAAGGCAATAGAGTTTACTGTGCGACAGAGATCCTTTGGAGAAAGAAAATAGTATAATACATTGGTTTTGGATTTTTATTTTTTAATGTAGACAAAAGGTTCTTAAATGTAGCTGTAAAGTAAGTGTCTTAGAAAGTTAACTCTTAGATTTTGACATCTGTTAACTGGTTTTATAGAACAGTTTTTAAAGCTGACTTCAGAGATCATTATGTAACTATATACAAGAACCAATAATGTCAGCCTGCCATAACAACAAGTCACTGTGGTTCGATTTCAAATACTGCTGTGCATTTAATAGCTTCCTGAATGCATTGTGTTTTTGTCCCAACAATATGATTATATTTTGGGGCACAAATTAGCAGATTAGTATTGATAGTTCTTGTGTTCGATTAAAAAAATTGTATATCTTGCTCTACATTTTCAAGTAGATTTTTTCTTTTCCCTGGAAAGCTATCACATTCTTAGAACAAATAATGAGAAAATGGTTTTATCGTAGGGTCCAATTCTCATGATATTTGGTTTATCATTATGTTTTCTCTGTTTCCTAGAGTCTTGAATGTCAGCCTGTACTCTCAAATGAAAGGATTTCTGATTTGAGATTTCCAAACTGAATATAAAAAACAACCGTTGAAATTAAATAAAAATAAATACCTTTGGTATTTCAAAATTCATTTTGATCTTATATTTATTTTTTTCTTATGGGCAAGTAGCAAGGAATAGTATTTTTCCTCACCAGTAAAGATACATTCCATTGTGATATGAAATGATGTATTTCACCCCAAAATGTAGCTCCAGACATAAACCTAATTTTGTTCTTTTTTTATGAATCTAGTATCTTAGCTTTATGGAAGATGTTCATCCAACTTTGGCTATGATTTGTGTTCACCAAACCCCAGGCTCACACATACAGAAAGCAGCTGATAAGTCACATTATGCAATTGGAATGTAAAATTCAATTTTATCCATGTGAAAAGCCCTCAAGCAATATTTGCTGGGTGAGAAAAATACAGACAGCAATTTTTTTATACTGTTTGGGTGGTGCATCTGAATATCATAATACATTCTAATCTGCTACATACATTACAAATCCAGCCATAAGAACACACTTAAGGTTTCCAAAGTTAACCTCTGAAGGGAACACTAAGGCCAAATACTCCTTAGATTTTCATTTCATGACATTAGCAAAAATGTCCTGGGGGAATGGAAAGTCCCCAGCTCATTTTGCATTTCCAATTGTCATACATAAACACATAAAATCGGATATGGATGATTTGATCCATGGTGCATATGGATTACAAATAAATATGAAAGCCTTAATTCTTCCAGGTCCTGTTCACTTTTAAAATGTCTTCTCTATTACACTGGTAGGTGATTGTACCTTCTCTTAACCATGCAAAAGCTATACGGTTTCAAAGCTGCAGATTAGTGATGGTGGCAGCTTATTTCTTTTGGTTATCTACAGCACCATCTTAGTGTCTTGAGGCATAAAAGAATATTATCTGTGTGACAGTTATGGCTGGAGCCATCTATACTGTTCATGGTATCAGCACTCTGAGTGCTCTGAATAGAAATCATTCAGTTTAAGACATTTTCTGTAGTTTCATTAAAACTTAAAATCGCTAAGCGCTGGGAGTTACGACTAAGATTATACAAAATTTTGTGAGCCTCTTATGTGGAAAAGCATGTAAGTGGTTGTTGGTTCTGTTTTGTTTTGTTTTTCCTTTTTTTTTTTTTTTGATGGTGCTTATACGTGTACATTTGCTAATCTTTATAGAGGCACTGACCACAGCAAAGCAACCTATAAATCTGCTTTGTTTCTTTACTTAATTTTCTTCACAGATAATGTGTCACTCTGATTGCATGGAATCATCAGGAGTGTCTTCAATTACTGCATACAGCCTCTGATCATAATACCTTCCTTCATTCTGAGTCTGGGGGAGGACGTACAGAAAAGAGGCGGGGTGAATGGTGGGAGAGTAAATGCACAGCTAGTTCTGTACCACAAATGTCAGGTTACAGAGAAAGTGTATATATTCACAGAAGATAATTTTTAAGCTGGAGTTGTGATTGTAATAATGGCTCATTCATATCTGCATTTCATTTAAATGCACTGTTTTGACTCACTGAACATTTGTAAAAGACAGTACAGCTAAACTTTCTCACATGACCACTGAGGTAATGACAGCATTACATTACCAGGAAACTGCATAGCTTGCTGATACTTCCATTTTCCACAGCAGCTTATGAAATAATCAAAATGTGTGCATGAAATGGTGGCCTGCTTTGACTTTATTTTAATACAGATGGACTTATGCCAAGAGAAGAAAAGTCTTGGACCCTCGACACAAGAGACAATGACTTTGCATAAAGCTGAATTTTACTAGCATAGAAGATGGATATATGAGTATTAGACTTTTCATAGCTATAGGAAGGATAATCTTTCAATCAGATTAATGAGAAAATATATTGCATGGGCCCTACAGCACTTTTTGCTTTCCAGGCTAACGCGTGATTTAAATCCCCAAAGTACATTTTCAGCATTACAATATCCTTTGATAATAATGTCACTGGCACAAAGACAGATAAAAATAAAACAGCCCCCCTTGATTTCCTATTTTAGATTTGAAGTATATTTTCTGTTCTTTGCTGGCAGTGAAGTGAATTCTATTGAGAAGAGTCACATTTAATAAGACAAAGAGAATTTTCTAATTATGCTAACTGTCAAGATGGAAATCTATGGGATTGCAACTGCAATTGAAGAAACGGAGGAAGCGATTGCATATAGTCCTGTTTACTTTGGTGTATGATTACTATTTGCATGTAGATATTGCTAAATGTAAATCAAGCAAACACGCAGAAGCATGTTTTGAGGTAAACACCAAAAGGCAGGTTTCAGAATGGATTGTACCATTCCCATTGCAATTTCAGTCACCAGTTTTCTGAGATTTTCTAATTCATCTATTGAAAACAATATAAACCACTGGAAATGTTTAACAAAGGACAAAATTGCATGCTGTGTTACATAACCAGCTAATGTGAAAACTTATAAAGCCAAGCATACTTATGTAATAAATACACACACACACACACACACACACACACACACACACACACAATATATATATATATATATACATAATTGTGCATAATAAATATCTAGTAGAAGGAAGTGACTTTCAGGAAAAATACATATTAGGGAAAATAAATACAATGACTCTAGAATACATCTATAATTTTGTTATTTTTACCTAATTTGTATTACAACTGTGCAGACATTAAAGAAAATCTCACTACTATTAAAATGTTTTCCTGGAAGTTACCACGTGCCATTCTGTGTGAGCCTCTGGGAACAGTTCATTGTGCCTCATCAAACATTATTTTTTTTTTTCAGCATTACAATTGTTGAAGCACTATGGCACATTAGACAAGGAAAATAAATATTTTGCTTTCAATAATTTCCTCTTATGCTATGTATACACAAAGTTGCACACAATCAATAATTATAAATACTAGCATCTGCTAAAAAAATAATTCCACTAGGTCTCAGATGATAATAATTATGATAAATAGGAATTCACCAATAACACATTCTCAGATATGCAATAAAAAGAGTAAAAATAGTTAGCAAAATACATAACAGCAGAAAACTTATGAATAGGGATTTAGTTTTAATTAATCTTTAATTTCCAAGAGAATAAATGATAGTCTCTATTAAGTTCTACAAATACATTGCCAAGGTATTCAAATGTTCCTAGTTTTGCATAAATTTCAAACAGGTGTTTCTAACTACCTAAGCCATATTTTTGGTTTTGCAATCCATTTTGTGACGATGCAGAGAAAATGGATATTCTCAATGCATCAAAGCATTAATTTAAAAATTAAACACTTCATATGATTAAAAAAATAAGCTATTAGATAGTTTCAAAGGAAATCCATCAATTATTACAGCACCACTGCCCTATTTTTTCACAATAAGAAAGCCATTAGAATTAGAATATGACTTAAAAATTACTTTATGGATCAAATATTTGAATAAACAAAATTAAGAATGCTCCTTTCTATATCCACTATTTCACAATCTAATACCCACATGTTATAGGCTGAATTTTGTCACCCCCAAATGCATATGTTGAAGTCCTAAGCCCTAATATCTCAGAATATGACTGTGTTTGGAGATAGGATCTTTAAGGAGGTAATAAAATGAGATCATTAGGTTGAGCCCTAATCCAATATGACTGATGTCCTTATAATAAGAAGAGATTAGGATGAAGAAATGTACACAAGGAAGACCATATGAAGACACAGAGAGGAAATGACCTTCTATAAGCTGAGGAAAAGAAACCAACTTTGCTAACACTTTGATCTTGGACATCTAGATTCAAGGATTGTGAAAAAATAAATTTCTGTGTTTAAGCCATTCAATCTTTAATACTTTGTTATGGCAGCACTAGGAAACTAATATACAACATAAAAACATGAAACCTTGAGATAAGGAAGGTTCAAACCTCCTTCTAAATGTTAACACATCTATCTCTGAAGTTTTAAATAATGGGTTGATAATAGGATTTTGTACCAGGCCACTTACATGCCCTGATTCTAAGTTTTGTCTTCCAGTTCATGAGAACCAAATTCTCAGCAAGTTTATGGCATCAAGTATACACAAACTGAGTCAGATTAGGAAATTATATGTATGATCTAAATCCTATCAGTATTTTTGTACCCACTGAATTATATATATTATTCTGATAATGTCATTTACAATGTGATTAATTGGATGTTAATAAATATTCATTCCATGTTGTGCTAAACAAATGCAACTTCTCTACATATGTGCAATGACAGGGTTTTTTGAATTAATATAATTTTGTTCAACTATACTTTGATAGCTAATACAAATTAAGAAAGTAATTTGAACTAACACTATGCCACAATCTGAGTTGCTAAATAATAGTTAACACTAAAAGTAACAATAGCTATCATATATTAAGATCTAATTTCTTCTAGGCACTGAACTAAGCATAAACACATATTGCTTCTATAAATTCCCACAGCCTTATGATCTAGACATATTTATCTGCATTTTAAAGAAAAAACCTGAGACTTTGTGAAATTTAGTCACTTGCCTAAAATACACAACCTGGATTCAAATCTGAGATGGTATGGTCTTAGAGTTGGGCTCTGAAACAGAGTCTTTCAGTGATAAAATTAAAATGATGAACCATCAATTACTTTTACAGTTCTCCATGTTGAACAAATTTAGAAATAATCCTCTTCCTTCCAAATTCATTAACTTCAGTTAAGGTTAAAATGGTAAGTAAGTTTAAAGAGCAATGTTGTACCAAATCTACTTCAGGTTTTTAAAATTTGAAGAAGATAGGCAGTAACTATTCAACCAGAAGATAAGACAATAATTTACTGTAGATTTTATTAGCTAGTAGTTTAGAAAGATGAACTCTATTATGGAAGCTGGAAAGTAAAAATACTTTGTCAGACTCCCTTACAACTATACATTGTCTTACAGTTAGACATGTACAATGAACTGTAAACAGAAGTCATAGAGTGGCTCTTATGGGAAAACTTTTTAAAAGTAAAAACATTCCTTTGAGTCTCTCAAACTTTGCTTCCATAATTGAGGGAATCAAGAAGAAAGGAAATATGACTTTCTTCAATTAATCTATAAAATTATTAAGCTTTATAACTACTCCATTGAAAATAAATGTCCTGTATAGTTCCTTAGCAAAGCAACAAGTGTATCTGTGTTTGCCTTTGGGAAGAGAGAGGTGGGGGAACTGTGGGCCATTTGAAAGTGTTCTTGCTGGGAAGAGTCATACAGCACTCAGAGATTTGCAGACTAGACAAAAGTAACAAATCAAGCCAATTTTTTGGAGACTGATGAAAACAAAAATGTAGCAGCACAGAGGAAGTAAACCTTGATCTAAGAAATGAAAATAGAGATTATTCATGAAAAATTTTGATGCCTCATACAATATAAATATATGCTGGAATGACAGGTGAATGAATTATGAGGCTTTCTTGAGAGATTTGAAATCTACTCCTTGGCTAATTTGTATCTGCACTTATAATGGAAATAATTTGCTTTAACTTATAAGTTTTTCACCTCCCAAATCTGATAAATGGTATAATCTATGAAAGACATTTAAGGCCTTTAAAAGAAACATTATTGTTGGTATAGCTAATGAAATTATGATAAGTTAAAATTACAGAATTGAGATTTTTTTCAGACTGTTAAGAATATGATTCAAAATTGATTTCATCTGGTCTATAAAGAAAATTTCTTGTTAATTCTAAACAATGAAACCCCTGAAAAAAATTAGGAAACCTTTCTTTATAAAGTCTACCTTTTAGCAACTAAAAAGAAATAAATAATTTGTAAATTTTGGTAAAAATATCTGTTTCCACTCATGAAGTATACTTTTTTTGTAATTTGCTCTCCCTTGGCTAACTAGGAAGGAAAAAAATTGAGGCAGACCTTACTTTAATGCTCATATTCTGATTAGAGGCAATTTCTCAAGCAGGGGGAGAGAGGGTTGAACAAAACAGGATTTGAAGTTTCACTGAGTTAAGGAAGCAAAGCTTACTATTTTGGGAGGCAGAGGTTTCTAGAATTTATAGGGCAGAGTGACAGAGAGTAGGGAACAAAACAGAGAAAGAGCTTTACTGTATTTCTGTCTGAACCCCATCTGTCATCCATAAAGTGAAATTTCATGAGACAGGCAACGAACAACTATAAGGAAAGAACAATTAGTAAGAATCTATAAGCTTAGTAATTTCAGACCTCAGAGAGATCTGAGAGTAATTCCAGTTTTCCTACTAACCAAAATGGAGAGAAATTTATATATATATATATAAGGCTTTCAGTAGAGATTCAGAAAGGTCAAGCTTTAGAAGTCAAGTGAAACTAGCTGTAGACTCTAGGCTATTTAGACTCACCTTATAAAAGTTCAGAATAAGCCAGAAGAAACTCATCTTGTTATGCAAGGAGTTTAACTACCTGTAAGAGTAAAGTATGTTCTTTAAAGAAATATAACATAATCCAGTACTCTACATTATAAAATTTACAATATCCAGCATCCATTCAAAGTTTACTGAATGTAATGAGGCAGAAAAATGTAAAATATATCCAGAATAAGCAGTCATTAGAAACAAACAAAAATAACAGGTGATAGAATTAGGAGACAGAAACTATTAAAGAGCTGTTATAAATATAAATATGTTTCAAGATTTAAAGACAAACATGGACATAATGAAGAGAGGGATATAAGGTATAAAAGATAATCAAAGGGAATTCTGGAGATAAAAATATCTGGAAATAAAATATTATGGAAGTAAAAATTTCACATTTTGAATCAACATCAGATGAAATACATTAAAAGAAAAATAAGTGAACTTGAAAGCACAGCAATAAAAACTATAAAAATGTAGCATAGAGATAAAAGAGTAATCTAATATACATGTTATTAGAGTTCCAGAAAGAGATTGAGTTATATAAATTTCATAATTATAAATACACAGATCCAAGATGTCAAGTAATCTAAAATGGAATAAACACAATGAAAACTACTTGTTGAAAACAAGTAAAAAAACATCTTTAAAACACCCAGAAAAAGAAGGCATATACACAGGAAATAAGATCAGAAGTTCACAGAGTTATTTTCAGAAACTGCAAACAAAAACCAATGAAACATCATCTCTAAAGAGTTGAAAGAAAATCTGGTAATTTAGAATTCTATAACTAGCAAAAACATCTATCAAAAACTATTATGAAATAAAGAACTATGAATAAAGATGACAAAATCTGTTGCCAGTAGGTGTAGACTATAAGAAATGTTAAAGGAAGTACTTCAGGTTGAGGGGAAAATGACACTAGATAGAAACTAGAATCTACCCAAATATTGATTAACGTCAAAAGTTGTAAATGTAATGGAAAGGGATAAGGATAAAGAATGGAAGGGAGATGGAAAGATACTGTTGTAAAACAGTTGACCCTTGAACAGCACTGGTTAGAACTGCATGGGTTCGTCTACAGGAGGATTTTTTTCAATAAATATATACTACAATAATACACAGTTGGTGTTTGGTTGAATCCTTGGATCTGGAACCACAAATATGGAGGGCAGAGTGTGAAGCTATACTCAGATTTTCAACTGTGAGGGGTTGGTACCCTAATCTCCACATAGTTCAAGAGTGAACTGTAATCCTACATTAAGCATGACGTCATGTAGTATTATTTGAAATTCAGTTGTGATAAATTAAAGATGTCTGTTGCAATCCATTGAGTAACCACACACACACACACACAAAAACAGGGATATAGCTAATAATACAAAAGCAGTCCTTAAATAAAACCACTAAACAAAAATTTAATAAATTCAGAAGTTTAATTAGAGGAAAAGAAGAATAAGCAACACATGGGACAAATCAAAACCAAATTTATTTCACAAACCTAAATAAAGGGAAAGACATTCCGTGCTCATGGATTAGAAAATTTAATATTGTCAAGATGACAATACAACCCAAAGTGATCTATAGGTGCAATGCAATCCCTATCAAAATTCTAATGCTGTTTTTTTGTAGAAATGGAAAAGCTGATCCTCAAATTCATACGAGATTTCAAGGATTCCCAAACAGCTAAAAAATATAGAAAAAGAATAAAACTGGAGGAGTCACACTCCCACTTTCAAAACTTACTACCAAACTACAGTAACCAAAGCAATGTGGATGAACATGTAGATCAGTGGAATAGACATAAGATTCCAGAAATAAAAACATACATATATGGTCAACTGAGAGTCAACAAGGGTGTCAAGAATATTGAATGGGGAAAAGAAAAATCTCTTCAACAAATAATATGTAGATAGCTCAAATCCACATGCAAAAATAAATAAAATTGGACCCCTAACTCTCACCGTATACAAAAATTAACTCGAAATGTTTCAACAAACTAAATATAAGTGCTAAAACCATAA
Organism: Neophocaena asiaeorientalis asiaeorientalis; assembly: GCF_003031525.2. Taxonomy (NCBI): domain Eukaryota; kingdom Metazoa; phylum Chordata; class Mammalia; order Artiodactyla; family Phocoenidae; genus Neophocaena; species Neophocaena asiaeorientalis. The sequence continues at coordinate 3,125,977 of NW_020175387.1, read as the reverse complement.
AACTCTTAAATGAAAACAGGGGTAAATCTCAATAACCTTGGATCTGGCAAAGAATAATTCTTAGATATGAAATCAAAAACATGAACAACAAAAGGAAAAATAGATAAGTTGGATTTCATCAAAATTAAAAACTTTTTGTACATTAAAGACCATTTTGAAGAAAGTGAATAAACAACATACATAATGACAAAAAATGTTTGCAAATTTTGTATTTGATAAGAGTCTTGTATCCAGAATATACAAAGAATACTAACAATTCAATACAAAGACAACCTAATTTTAAAAATGGGCAGGGTTGAATAAACAGTTCTCCAAAGAAGATACACTAAAGGCCAAAAAGCACATGAAAGGATACTAAACATCCTTAGTCATTAGGGGAATTCAAATAAAACCTCAAAGAGATACTACTTTATACCTACTAGGATAGTTATTTTTTAAAAGGGGGTTGGGGAACAAGTGTTGGAAAGGATGTGGAGAAATTGAAACCTTTGTATATTGCTGACAGGAAGGTAAAATGGTTTGGTCACAGTGAAAAACTGGTGTTCCCTCAAAAAGTTAAGCATAGAATTACCATGTGAGCCTACAGCAGTTCTACTCATAGGTATACACATACCTCAAAGAATGGATAGTAGGTACTAAAACAAGTACATGTACATGTATATTTGTAGCAGCACTATTCATGATAGCCATAAGGTGTAAACAGCTCAATGGCAATGAATGAATGGATTGTAGTATATGCATACAATGGGTTGGTAATATTATTACAATATAAAAAGGAACGAATTATAGATCTATGCTACAAAGTAGGTGATATAAAAAACGTTATGCCATGTCAAAGGAGCCAGACACAAAAGACACATAGTGTATATTTCCATTCGTTTGAACTATTCAGAATAGGTAAATCCATAGATACATAATGCAGTTTGGTGATGAACCAGTGCTGAGGAATAGGGTGTCAGGATGGGGAGCAATTGCTTAATGGGTATGAGATTTCCTTTTGAGGTGGTTAAAATGTTTTGGAACTAGATAAAGGTAGTGGTTTATAACATTGTAAATTACTAATTTCCTCTGAATTGTTCGCTTTAAAATAATTAATTTTGTGTTATGTGAAAAAATCACATTATAAGACAATTTTTTAGAAAGAGCAAGTAGCATGAAGATAGTTTTGAAAAATAAAACCACATTAATGATTTCATTAATTCAAATAGTCTAAACCGAAAAGTTAAATAGCAGCTGTTGTCAGACTAGATAAAAAAGCAAGACTCCACAGTATATGGGACATAAAAAATTTATTTTAGAAACAAAGACATGGATAGGTTAAAAATAAAGTATCCAACGTAAACAAAAATCATAAGATTAAGTAGCTTTGTTAATATCAGGTAAAGTAGCCTTCAGAACAAGAAATATTACTAAGGATAAAGACAGTTATTTCAAAATGATAAAGGATCTATTTAACAAACTGATGTAATAATCCCAAATGTGTATGCATCTAATTACAGAGTTTCAAAATATTGGAAGCAAATAGTAAATAGACAAATTCACAATTATAATTAGAGTTTTCAACACCTCTCTCAATAATTGCTAGGAAAGGTAGACAGAAAATACTAAGGATAGGGAAAACTGGAAAAACATTATTACCCCACTTTCCTAAACATTAAATAGAGGTCAACTTGCTGAAAATGATGGAATATACATTCTTTTTAGCTCAAATAAAGCATTCAGTAGCATAGATCACATTCTGGAACATGAAACCAGCCTCAATAAATTTAATAAGAATGAAATCATATGGAATTGTAATCTGATTACCATGGAATTAAACTAAAAATCAATAACAAAGACTTTTGTGAAAATCTCCAAATACTTAGAAATCAAACAAATAAATTTTAAATAACCAGTAGAACCAAGAAGAAATTTAAAAGACCATTAGAAAATATTTTGGATTATTGAAAATTAAAACATGACACATCCAAATTTGTAGAATGAAGGTAAAGCATTGTGTAGAGGAAAATTTATAGCCTTAGGTACTTATATTTCCAAAGAAGATAGGTCTAAGATCAATGATCTGAGTTTCCACCTTAAAAATATAGAGAAACAAGAGGAAGTTAAACCTTAAGTAAGTTAAAAGGTATAATATATCTAAGATAGAATTATATACAATAGAGGCAAATTAAACTCAAAGATGGTTATTTGAAAAGATTAACAAATTTTAAGCTTATATTTAGACTAATTAATAAGAAAGTAGAGAAGGCCCAAATTACAAATATCAAATATAGAAGAAAGGGCATTAGTGTAGATCATACTGTCATTAGAAAGATAATAAGGGAATGTTTTGAACATCTTGCATTCAATAAATTTGACAACTTATACAAAATGGACATTTTTTCAAAGTCCCAAAATTACTAAAATAAATTAAAAACAAAAAGCAATAAGATCTAAATAAATAAAGGACATTAAAAACTATTCACAAAAGTACAAATAATATATTTTTAAAGGTTAACTTGAAAAAACTAGAAGAAATCTAATGTAAAAGAAAATAAATTGTCAAAATATTTAATACCCAATGCTCACAGGGCTTAATAGGTTAAGTCCTCATTAATTGGTGGGAGTAAAAGTTAGCACAATAATTTTGAAAAGCAATTTATTCATTAAATTTATTGAGAGCCTTAAATATTCACACTCTGAAATGTATTTTACATCTCTATATAAAAGATGGCAATAATAAATAACATAATAGCAGTTTTTGCACATTTTCTCCAAAAATCTCTTTATTCTGAAGTAAATTTTGGAAAAATGTCCTGCACCATCAGTGAATTATCTCTGACTCAGGGAATCCATCCATTTAATATCAATTATTAAGCTTAGCCTAATAGAAAGATTGCAACTGATATCTACCTAAGGTGACTATATCAAATATATATATGAAGTACTCTTTCCCGAAGAAAAATCTAATATATTTCATTGTCAGTGTCACCAAAATGTAAAACAACATGGCAAATATCTTCAAACCAAGAAGAAAATATTACAATTGACTTATTCAGAGACATAAGATTTGACATTTTGATCTTATTCATAAGTCAAAATTATATCTGGATAAATTTCTACATAACAGCTCCTAATTTCTTCTTTTCATAAGAATACTTAAGGAAGTTTCACTACTATAGGTATACAAAAATGCCTTATGCCTCTGATTATTAAGAACAGGGAAAAAAATCCTTTTGATTCTTGAACTTTTGAAATTTTTCATGCATAATATTGATTAGTTATGAAAATTCATCATAAATGTTCAGATCAGTTGGGTAAATATTCAACAGTGTGATTGCTGTATCCTATGTTAAAATTATATTTAGCTTTATAAGAAACTGTCAAACTCTCTTCCAACATGACTGTACCATTTGGCATTCCCACCAATAATCCCCCACCTATTGTTCTGCCTCTTCACCAGCAATTGATACTGTCAGTGTTTTGGGGAGCTTAGCCATTCTAATAGGTGTGCAGTAGTAACTTGTTTAATTTTCAATTCTCTAATGAAAATGCATGTTGTGTAGCTTTGTATGTGCTTATTTGCTATTTGCATATCTTCTTTGTTAAAGTGTCTATCCAGATTTTTTGCCCATTTTTTAAATGGGTTTTCTTATTGTTAAGTTTTAAATGTTCTTTGTAGATCTTTGATTCAAGTCATCTATCACACATGTGATTTGCAAATATTTTCTCCCAGTCTGTGGCCTGTCTTTGTTTTCTAACAGTGTCTTTCACAAAGCAGAAGATTTAATTTTAATAAAGTCCAACATCATTTTGTTCTTTCATAAATCATGCTTTGGGTGTTGTATTTTGCAGTTTCATTACTAAAACTAAGGTCATCTACATGTTTTCCAATACTTTGTTCTAGAAGTTTAATAGGCAATTATTTCATCTGTGAATAAAGAAAATTTTATTTGTTCTTTTCCAGTCAATATACATTTTCTTTTCTTTTCTTTTCTTTTCTTTTTGCTTTTTGCTTTGCTTTGCTTTGCTTTGCTTTGCTTTGCTTTGCTTTGCTTATTTCACTAGCTAGGACTTCCAGTACAACGTTGAATAGGAGTAGTAAAAGAGGACATCCATGCCTGTTCCCAATTTAGGGGAAGGTGTCCCACTACCATTAAGGAAATGGTCCATCATCATTAAGTATATTGTTAGTTGCAGGTTTTTCGTAGACATTCTTTATTAAGTTAAGGAAGTTCCTATTATTCCAAGTTTGCTGAGAGTTTTTATTATGAATGTGTGTTGGATTGTGGAGTGTTTTGTCTATATCAATTGATATAATTATATGATTTTTTTTCTTTAGCTTGTTGATGTGTTGGATTATATCTATCGATTGTCAAATGTTGAACCAGCCTGGAATACTTAGAACAAACCCCATTAGTCATGGTGTATAGTTCTTTTTATGCATTGTTGAATTTTGGCCTAGCTTTTTCATTAGATATTCAATAATGAGAGATAGGAGATCTTTGGGGCTGAGACCCCAAAGAATTATTGTGCAATAGTGTCTTCCACCTTTAGTTTATAAAGGATGCCATGTGACATACTGAGTTGTTATTCCTTCGAAAGTTCAAGAAGAAAGTTAGACAGCCTTTAATTTGATACATAAACATTAGGGATAGCTGGAGAAGAATTATGTACATGAGAAGGGCTGACAAAAGGTGACTAGAGATAGTAGCAATGGGAAAATTGTTAATCAAAATGATTCAGATGATAAAAGATAAAGATCTCATGGTGAGCAGATAAAAAAATGAAAGCCAAGTTTTGGGGAAAAGTGTATCTGACTGGACTGGGAAACCTTATACCAACTCATTGATTAAAACCAGAATGCCAAGGTCTCAGTTTCTTCTCTTAAGACTCACTTAGGCCTTCTCACTTTTATTCTTTACAGAAGTGTTCATTTAAGAAAGAGAATTATTTTTTATTATTCGTAAAAAATATTAAAATGCTTTTTATTTTATAAAATTTCTTCGGTTAGAGGAACTGCTTTTGCAGTTCTTGATTGACATTTCTTTTCAGTTGTCTTTCCTCACAGGAGGTGAAGGCTTATTTAAGAAAAGATGAGATGACACAAATAGAGCTATTCTAGCTTATTTTTCCCATCTCATCATTCCATGAAAATTTAGAGAAGAATCATATTATGGTTCTTTCTTTTGCCAAGTTTTGATAAGAATCATGACGATAATCAAGATGATGACGATCCTCATCTTCTCACTTCCGATAGCCATCAATACATCGTGTACTATCACAATTTGCAAACTGTGGCCTAATGCTTCATTTGAATTTATGCTTGAAAAATAAAATATTTTGTTTCCTGTTTTAACTCTGACATGTAAAGAACTTAAAAACTTTCATTCTGTCCTTATAACAAGAAAAAACTGAACTAACTGAAAATACAATTTTTTTTAGCACCCATAAGAGAACTGAGGTTGTAGAGGAAAACATCACCCCATTTGGAAATAGGCCAATTCAGAATCATAACCAAGATACGCTTGCCTAGAGCAAAAGCCACCCACTGGAAACATAAGCTACTAGGAGCAATGGTAATGGTAATTTTGATGAATTGCTAGAAATTGAGTATAGACTATCATGAGAGTCATAAACTCCTTGGACCTGTAGTCTTAGGAGGTTACTGCTAAAGAACCATACTATTCAGGAGCAAGGGTATCACTCTGAAGATCCAAGATAAATCTCTTTGTGGCTCCTGCAGTGAGAGGTGAAGAGTAATCATTGCAAGATATGCCAGCACATTATCAGTAATAAATGCCTAAACCTAGAATACAAGACTTTGCCAGAGACTTATCCAAACTAGAGAAACATCATTCCTTCCGCTCCAGCCCTCTTTTGTTTTCTGTCTAATCTATGGAAGGCAAAAGACTATAACAATGAAGAAACACTTATGCAATCACAGCCCAGAGACAAAAAGACCACTAAAATATGGTTTAATCCAAAGATTGTACAAAACTTCCCCTCTTCTACGTATAACCACCACGAAACAGGGTGACAGTATGATACCAGTAGATTACATCTGAAAGAACATCAAAATGCAAACTGTCTTTGAAGAAGAGTACTTAGAGAAGAAAAGACGTGAAGACAAAAAGGGCACTAGATGAATTGAAGCCTTTGGCACCTACAGCAACAGTAAATATTAAATGCAGCCCAACACTTAACCTGATTGAAATAAATCCTCACACTAATAGTCAATTTAACCCAGCTTCAAATACCCAATACAAAATTTCCAGCTCCAAGAAAAAAGTTCAAGGCATGCAAAATATAAGAAAACAAAATCTAAAGAGAAAAAGTAGTACTGTACCCAGACCCAGAAATGACACAGATGATAGAATTGTCACAGTTTAAAATAACTATGATTAATATACTGAAGTGTCTAAGGAAAAAAGTAGACAACACATTAGAACAGATTGGTAATGAAAGCAGAGAGCTAGAAATTCTAAGAAAAGGAAATATTTAAAATCAAAACACTTAGGGTTTCCCTGGTGGTGCAGTGGTTGAGAGTCCGCCTGCCGATGCAGGGGACACGGGTTCATGCCCCGGTCAGGGAAGATCCCACATGCCGCGGAGCGGCTGGGCCCATGAACCATGACCGCTGAGCCTGCACGTCCGGAGCCTGTGCTCTGCAACGGGAGAGGCCACACAGTGAGAGGCCCATGTACTGCAAAAAAAACCAACGACACTGTAACAAACATGATGGATGTCTTTGATGGGCTCATCTGTAGACTATGCACTAATAAAGTCAGTGATCTTGAAAATAAATCAATGGAAACATCAGAAACTGAGATGTAATGAGAAAAAAAAAGAATGAACAGAATAGACTATCCAAGAACAAAAGAACTACTTCAAAAAGTGTAACATACATGTAATCAGAAGAAATAAGAATGGAGCAAAAGAAATATTTGAAGTAGTAATAACAGAAAACTTTCCAAAATTAATGTCAGACATCCAGGCACAAATCCAGGAAGCTTAGAGATAATCTATCAGAATAAATACCAAAACTATTACACAAGGCATATCATATTCAAACTGCAGAAAACCAAAGACAAAGGAAACATCTTGAAAGAAGCCAAAGGGAAAGAAATACACATTTTCTATACAGGAGCAAGGATAAGAATTTCAGTAAATTTCTTGCCAATAACCATACAAGAAAAAACAGAGTAAACTAAAATATTTTAATTATTAAAAGAAAAAAGAAACAATGTAAATTTCTATATCCAGAAAAAATATTCTAAAAAGTGAAAGAAAAATAAAGACATTCTCTGACAATCAAAAACTGAAAGAATTCATCACCACCATATTGTTCTTGCAAAAATGTTAAAAGAAGTTTTTCAGGCAGAAGTAAAATGATATAGTTCAAAAATTCAGGTATACATAAATAAAGGAAGAGCTATTTATATAATACTCCATTCTATCAATAGAACAGAAGAATGCACATTCTTCTCAAGCTCAAATGAAGCATTCACCAAGATAGACCATATTCTGCAGCATAAGATACTCTTAAACAAATTTAAAAGCAGAGAAATCATACAAAGTATGTTTTCAATTCATAATGAAATTAAACTAGACATTAATAACAGAAAGATAGTTTAGAAATCCCCAAATATTTGAAGTAATCTACATACTCCTAGATAACACATGGCTCAAAGAACAAGTCTCAAGAGAAATTAAAATATTTCAACCTAAATGAAAATACATGTCAAGTTATGTGCATGCAGCAAAAGCAAAGCTTTGAGGAGGAATTTATATTATTAAGTGCATACATTAGAAGAGAAAAAAGATTAAAAATTATAATCTAAGCTTCCCCACTAAGATACTAGAGAAATAAGGCTAATCCAAACCTAAAGCAATGTGAAGAAAATAAATAATAAAAATTAAAGCAGAAGTGAAATATGGAATACAGAAAAAGATAACAGAAAATCAGTGAAACAAAGACCTGGTTCTTTAAAAAAAAAAAAATGAATAAAATCAATAAACTTCTAGACAGGCTAAGAAAAAAAGAGAAGACACAAGTTACCAAAATCAGAAATGAAAGAGAATTCATCACTACTGATCTACTCATCCCCAAAACATTACAAGGATAAAAAATAAGTCTATAAAAATCACAAACTAAAAATAAAAATAATTGCTGGTGAAAATGTAGAACAGGAACTCTCATTCATTACTAGTGGAAGTTAAAAATGGCACATCCATGTTGGAAGATAGTTTGGCAATTTATTAATGGTAAAAGGAAATGATGTATCAAGCCACAAAAAAACATGGCTGAATATTAAATACACACTGTTAAGTGGAAGAAGCCAGTATATAAAGTGTACATATTGTATGATGCCCTGCAAAAGGCAAAACTACAGAGATTCTAAAAAGATCAGTGGTTGCTAGGACAAAGTATTGATGAGGTGAAGCACAAATGATTTTTTAGGGTGGCAAAACTACTTTTTTACGACACGGTAATGATGAATACGTGACATTATGCATGTGTCGAAAACCTTAGAAACTTCCAGCACAAGAGTGAACCTTAATGTATGCAAGTTTTTAAATGTCATTTAGGATGTTGGGAGCTCCCAAGAATGAATGAGAGTGTGACAAACAATTTAAACATATTATAAATATGTGAAAAACTTCACCAAAAGGGATTCAGGAAAAAAGGGCTGGCCAAAGTTAATTTGCAAATCAGCGGAAACTATAAGACTAAAGGCAAAAACAACTATACTAAGCACTGTGGTCTTAGTTGATGAAGTTGTTTCCCATAGGAGTGTGTGCTAACTACTCCGTTACTGTTATATATGAATATCAGAAATGAACAATAATTGAATTTATGTTAATGATGGGAGTCAGATTATTCACTGTTGGATTGAGAGGTTACATACAAGCAAATGCTGGGGGCTAGAATGATCCATGTTTAATGGATTAGAATTATACCCATCAGTACGGACTCTTGTTTTGCTTAATATAGATACAGATGGTTACATATAGAAATATTTATTGATACGTTAATATACATGAGTTGATATATACACATATATCTCCTTGAATTGTCAGCTGAGACTGGCTAGAAGCAACAGCTCTAGATAATAATAGCACCTCTAATAACGAGCCTACCTAGTGCCCAGATATTGTTTTCTATTACTATTCTCCACTGAAAGAACCAAGCCTCCTTAGAGAAATTCTAAATGGGGCAAGAAATATGCAAGATGAGCCTGGAGCATTTGTAGTGTCAGAAACACACACACACATACACACACACACATACACACACACACACTAATGGGAATATGTCAAAGGGATACAGGAGCCAACTGAAAGAGCTCTCAATGGCCAAAACTGAAGCAATTTGAACAAAATAAATGAAATAGTATTGGATTGTAACCCTAAGTATAAAATACATATCTCTGAGTCTACACTTACATAGTACTGGAATAAATAAAAGAGAGAGAATGAGCAAAACTCACTTGTAGTATTCCAAATAAATTATGTGCCTACTCTGCTCCAAAGGAGATGGGGCATAAATCTCCACTCTGTTAAGTGTCGGCTAGGCATAGTGCTTTCCTTCCAAAGAGAACAATATGAAAAGGGAGAAAAGACAGTAACTTTACAATGCAGAAACCTGACAATACCTCAGCCAGGTAATCAAGATTAATATCCTTAGTGATATCAAGTCAATGGTATGTACCGTGCTATAATAGTAAGTGCATTGAAGTGATAGAAATGATACTTTACCTTTGTGGCTTCCTTCCAGGAACACATAACCTTAGCCTAAGTATGAGGAAAATATCAGACAAAACCCAATGAAGACATTCAAAAAATTACCTTACCAATACTCCTCAAAACTGTCAATGTTATCAAAAACAAGGAAAGTCTGAGAAATTATCATAGGCAAGAGTTGCCTAAGGAGACATAATGTGTTGAGCACAATGTGGTGTCCTGAATGGGATCTTAGAATAGAAAAGGGAAGTAGGTCAAAAAAACAAGGAAATCTGAATTAAGGGTTTTTGTTCTAATAATGTATCTATATTGGTTCATTAATTGTAAGAAATGTATTATAATAATGTTAAACGGTAATAATAGGGCTAAAGAGGTATGAGGAGTATAGCAAGTCTCTCTCTTTTATAATCTTTCTGTAAATGTAAAATGCTTGTCAATTAAAGGCTTTATTTTAAAAATATACTTGATTTCACACTTACCTTGAATCACTGCAGTAACAGTTATCTCTTTTGTAACATATCTGACATAGTTCAGACAAACATAAGTTAAGGAAAATATCCAATTTTTTTGGAAGTCAATTTTTTAATTACTTTATGTCAGAGGATAGTTGATTTACAATGTTTTGTTAGTGGAAGTCAATTCTTCATGATTCTCTATTTCTACACATTTTGTGAACAGGAGGACTGATTTCCCATTATTCCAGACTATCTTTTTAAGGATATTTGTATAATGAACAGGTTTTGGAGACAGAGATAATGTCTGCCTTCTAAGGAAAGCGTGGGCAAACACTTTGGCCGAAATTCAGGATTCATTTGTAATGAAACTTACTATGCATGCAGGCTTTAATCTGGGTCCATTAACATTGCCTAGTGTGATTTCGAGCAAGGGGAACTGACACATATATGCTGATGTTCATATTGCTTGCTGGACCATGAGTAACTGACACATATATGCTGATGTTCATATTGCTTGCTGGGCCATGAGTAATAATGTTTTTTTCTCTGACCCAGCAATCTCATGTCTTCTGTCAGCCTCCCTAAAACTATGGCAGTTTAACTTACTAGCTTTCAAGTAGGACAAAACCTTAAATCCTTCACAGTTCTTGATAATATTCACATTTAAACATTAATATTGATTAGTTTTCACTTATGAGTAAGTTAAACTCTATAATACATAGGGGCTTTGTCTTTATTTACTCTGGAATTTTCTGCTAAATATGAACTTTCTTCCTTTTCCCTACTGCTTTCCATTTTATTTGACTTTTTATTCTTAATACTAATAACCAAATTTATTAATCCTCCTCAATGAACTATTTTATATATGCATTTCCCCCATATAATCATCACAATAAACAGAAGTGGCCTGAACCTCTTATGCACCAATTTAAATATTTTTAAAATGTCTTTTTTGTTGATAAATAGCTATTGTTCTAAAACTTTCCCCCCCAACCTATTCCCATTGTTTCTGATACCCTAGTACCTTCCCAAGATACCTACACCTCCTATTGAGGCAGAAATTAAAGGACTAATATTTGTTCTAGCCCAGGGTCAGGAAATGGCTAGAAGAGCTACAGCCTCCTCAAATTGTTCAAAAGTGCTAGTTAAAATTTTTAATATTATATCTGATAATATACACATTGTATTAACAATGAATCTGAGGATCAGAAAGGATGGTAACTTATCCAAAGTTCCATAGCACATAAATTCTGAGGCTAGGATTTAAATACAGAACTGGTTGAAGACCTTCCCTGGTCTTCTATGTTCCTTTGCCTCTGTTTTTCTAAGCAGGTATGCTCTTTTTTTTTTTTTTTAATTTTTTTTTTTTAGTCTTTTAAATGGGGGACATATTTGCCTTACTCTACTCATATCTGTATCTATATCTGTATCTCTATTGCATGACTCAAAATTCCCATTAGGAAGAAGTCCTAGGTGATAGCACAATAGCCTATAGGCTTAATATCTGATAAGTAGCAAAAGATCCTATGATGTGATATGAAAAATGCAGGGCCTGACATCCTTCACGTATCAAAAAACTTATATGTCATCTACTGTGGGTTATAGTGCTTTTCCCAACTTAATTGGCTCCAGGAAACAAATATGTGGGCAAAATTACAACACCACTGAGACTTGATGCATAATCAAGACCTAGTAAAAATTTCAGCCCACTTGAAGAGCTATATATTTGCTACTAACTTGAAAAATTTAGTGGTTAAAGTATTTTAGAAGCATACTTGTACAAACTTCCTTTTCTCTAAGCACTAGAATAACTTGAAAGATATTTCCTTTGAAATTATTATGTTTTTTCCAATTTCCAAGGCTCTAATGAGATTTTGCATAGGTTAGCCACTAACAGCATTTGGTAGAAAAGGCCTCTGATAACCTCTTCTGCATCCAGATATACTCACGTAAATCTATGAAAAGCAAATGACAGAACTGAATGTTTGTGTTCTCTTTCTAGTCATAGAGGGTTGGAGGATAAAAGCCTGGAGATACAAAAAGGCAAAATTAAATTCTAGATATAAAAGTCCAAGACATCTATTTTAAAGTAGACATTAAGGTATTAAAAGAGACTATTTAATCTTTGAATTTACAAAACAACCCAACAACAATTAACGATTTTATTGCGATTGGAAAAGAAGAGAGTAGGAAACAAGTATCCTCTGTAAATTCCTTTAAAAATTACATTCCTCATAAACTTGATGCAAGTAACTTCATTACCAAATAATCGGAAATATGTTCATGAGTTAAAAAATAGTAACAATTTTTAATAACTCTTTTCTTGTGGAGTAATACATTTGTTTTTATAATAATCAACAGAAATGTTAACTTTTCAAATATGTGAAGAACTTTGTGTCACCAATGTTTATTTAAGAGAGTAAAATATAGACCTCTCTACAGACTCAACTAATTGGTTTATTGCTTTGAAGAGCTAGTCACAAGGAAAACAGTTGGTAGCAAGACCTTTTCAACATAGATTATTATATGAAATAAGTAATTGAAGCCTGCACAGACTGTTACCAGCTGGTCAATATGGGACAACATCTTCAGAGGCATAATAAAGATGGTGCTCTAGTTTACAATCAACAGCTACACTCCAACCTAACCTTTACCAGCAGTGTCAATAGACTTCAGAGGCTCTCTATTTTCCTTCAAAATCCTTAAATTGGTTTGTATAATTTGTCTAAATATATTTATTTTGTTTTAGCAAAAGAAAAAGCAAAGATGATGTTAATATAAAATGAAAAATATTTTTTTTCAAAAAAGATTCATTGTATTATTTTTAATGGAATACATTTTTTCAAAACCTTTTACTATAGTTAAAATTTGGATTCATAATTTAGCTAGGTACGTAGATAGAAAAATAGTGGTTAGTTATTTGCTGAATTTTAAGAAGAAAAGTCAGTTTTTGTTCATTAATAGTATTAAGATTTTAGAAAATTGCCATGGATGCTATTAAAATGCTATTGATTTGCTAAAATGTGACTAATTCAGGTTGCTTTCAGGATGTCTACCTATGGCTAAACATAAAGGATTCCACACCATTACTTCTGCCTAGTGGGTAAAAGATGATAAATAATGTGTAAGCCTGCAAAGGACCATTACTGTGGATTTTGGTCTTCATCGCTACTGGAGCAATGCCTTGTAATTTTTAATGTGCACCTGAACAGCTGATTTAGGAGATCTGGGATGGGACCCATGATTCTCCATTACTAACAAGCTCAAGATGAAAATAATGTTGCAAATCCACGTGTCACGGTGTGGGTAGCAAAGTACTAGAGAACACATCTGAGAAACTTTGGCTTTCATGTGATACTCCAAACCCAGTAGGTCTATTTTTGAACAAAAGTAAGTGATTATGCATCTCTTGTGATACCAGTTCACTTTTCTGCTTGATGAGATTCTAGGTTCTAGGAGAGCATTGTCACAAATATTGTAAATGTACATATGGGTATGAAAATCATCACTCGTAGTACCTAAAATTAAATAAAGGCTTAAGATATGTTTTAATATTTATTTCTATATGTATATATATTTTAAAAGTCATAAGTTCATACTGATGCCTCCAACAACAAAGGGTTCATTCTCATCTTCTCCCTTTTCTTATTGCTAACTTCCTTTTCCAAAAAAGAAAAACCTGCTTTTTACTAATCAAATACATTCACTAATTTGCTCAGTCCTAGAATTCACACAAAGTAGTTTCAGAATTGCTAACCCGTACTACTGTGACAAACACTTATTAACTAGTACAATAATTATTTATAATTCTATTTGTCTTAAATCTTCAGTTATTTTGTCAAAGTCCTATGTTCCAAAGTTACTTAGGTTACTTCTTCCTGAGTACCCACTCTTCTCACCTTTGTAGTATAGGTGATATTCACTTGAAACATAGGTTTATTTGTTTCAGTTTATATTCTGTATTGGTGGGGGGTTTTCCTTTCAAATTCTCCAATTTTGGCTGATTTTATGTATCTACTTTTTAACTGGGTAAAACATTGACATGGTTCTAAAAGTCAGAACTTCATAAAAATATATACTCAGCAAAGTGTCATTTTCCCCATCACTTTTAGTCCATTCTCATCCCTCCATCTTTTCTACCCTATTCCTACCTTTTCTTGTAGAGAAGCAATCTCAGTCATGTTTGCTTATCTTTCCTGTTTCTTTTTTGTATAAATGAGCAGAATCTATGTCCTAGAACAATTTATTAAAAATACTATCTTTGAGATGACAATTTTGTCATTTACTAAATTTCCATGGGTACTTGTTTTAGTTCTGAATGTTCTATTCTACTCCACTGATATGTTTGTCTAGCCATGTACCAGTTTTAATTATAGGGACTTTATAGTATATTTAATATTTGATAGGGATCAGCTTTCTCATGATCTTTTATGGAAAGCTAGCATATTGTAAATATTATTTTGCACTTTCCTTCCTTCATTTAACAATATACCCAAGAAAACACTCTTTATATATTCATAAAATATATAAAATCTTTGTCATTTTTTTAGCTTAATAGTATTCACACAATTTAAACAACTGCTTTATTTTATATGAGCATTTTGTTTGTTTGCAATATACTGAAACTACAAACAATACAGTCAATAACCCTGGCATGTGCATTTCATATTTTTGGAGATGTATCTTCAAGATAAACTACTGGAAGTAGAATTATTTTGCCAATATGTAAGCGCTCAATAGTTTTGTTAGATATTTCCAGTTTCCCCTTTAAAAGGGATATACCTGTTTGCTCTTCCCCCCAGCAATAAATGAAGAGTATCTGTCCCTCTACAGCCTCCCCAATAGAAGACAATATAGGTGAGATACAGTATATGAATGTAGTTTCAACTTGCATTTCTTTAATTATAAGTGAAGATGAACATTTTTTCATAGGCTTAAAAGAATAAATATCCATGGACTATTTGTTCCTTTTTTGCCCACTTTTCTATTGGGTTTTCTCTTATGTCTTAACAACTTGAGGAATGCATTGAAAATTCAAGGAGTTTCCAATCCATCCGGCTTTTACTTTCTGCTATGCCTGTTGGGTCTTCACTACCCATGTGTGTAGGCCCTCTCTAAAAGGGAAGAAAATTTCTAGAGAGCAATCAGTATTCTAAAGGCTTGGCTAGGGACTGGCACACACATCGCTCACACATTATATTGGTCAAAGCAAGTTACAGTTTCAACCAAAATTCAAAGTGTCGGTAGTGAAGAAGTATCCTTCACCCCATGACTAGAGCATATTTCTGTTGCATAGTAAGCGAAGTACGGTCAAGGGCAGAGAACTGAACCATCTTCTGCAAGTAACCTAAAACAAGCATTCTGAAAGAGATGTGATGAGAGAGAATAACAGATTTGGTGATTCTAACTTATACTGGGGAATAATTCAAGACATTTTCAAGAAAGAACCTTTGAAAATGAGACATAAAGTTTGAATAAGAACCAAAATAATTCAGAGAATAGCAGGACCCAGGCACAAGAACCCAAGACAGTAATGATTATAGTGCTAACAATCTGATAGGCCTAATTATAATAGAACTTACCAAAGGCCAGCTTGCACACTAATCACTCGACGATTTCCTGTAACATAAACCTCATAACAATCTTATGAGAAAGGGATGATAACCTTCTCTTTATGAATGGGTAAAAGTGTTCTTGCTCAAGGTTACAAGCTTGACCTCATATAGACCTGGAATTTTAAATCAAGTCCTCTGTTCACTAAACCCCATATGAATCCCGCTCCATGAGGAAATATCTATTTCAGGCAATAGTTCCTCCAGAGACTATGCACAGTTCAAACACATCTTGCAAACTGTGTGAATAATTTTTTTTAAAATAGCAAATTACATAAATGTTCACAGTAAAGGTTGTCCCAGGTGCATAATTATATTGAAAAATATTCCTCAACTAGTTCTCTATTTAGAGGAAGAATCCATAGGACTTCGTCTGTTATATTTTTCTACCTGTAGCTCTCGACACTGACTAAATATTTTAATCATTTAGGGAGAAATTTTAAATAATCTTGATGGAAGAGGCAAAAGTAAAACAAATTAAATCAGAAATTCTAGGGTTGGATCACAGGAACCAGTATTGATTTTTAAAGCTCCCAGTGATTCTAAATGGGCATTCACAGTTGAGACTCTGATCTAGAATGAAAAAAACCCACTGGGAAAATAACACTGATGAACCTCCAAAAACAAAACATTAACCTGAATTTATCATTTATAATGTGCCATTCCCCAGGGAATAACTTTAGTCTTTGTTGTTCCCTTGAAAGCTATCATAATCACTTATTTATGCATTCTTTTATTCACCTTATTCATATTTATTGATCTCATACTTAATTAAAAAAATACTTTTTGTATTATTGCAGTAGTTTTTATTCTAAGTTTGAAAATAATTGTTGAGAAACTGGCACATAAAAGACATTATAGTAGCCATTGTGAGCGATACAATAAGGAACATTTCTCTAAAGAACCTATTGCATAGAAAATACATACATGAAGATAATACAAAATTTTTAAGAACTAGAACTATATAAAAAATTGGTGTAAAATGCCATGAGAATTGAAACCCGAGAAATATAACTTCTGATTTAGGATATCAGGGAATAATTTTTGGAGGAGATGACTTTTAAGCAAGGCCATCAAGAATGGATAAACTTGCTGACACTATGTGGATTAAAATAACCACATTCTAAATAGATTCTGGTTTACAATAGGAAGGTAACTGCCATTTTGAATTGTACAGACAGCCAGAAATGTCCATGCTTCTCACCTTTCTGTAGTGGAAGAATACAATAGTGACTCAGAAAAATCAGTTGCTTTGGAAACTCTATTGATAGCACCAGAAATTTTAAGGTATTAACTGAGATTAATTAGTTCTTTCTTCCAACATGGACTATCATTTGTACTCTAGTACAGTGTTACTATATCAGATCTTTTTCTATTAGACCAATAGAGGAAAATATTTTATAATTAATAAAAGTCTAAATTTTTGAAAATAATTCTTTAATTCATTTTCAATTGCTCAGCATATATAAACTATCAAAGTACTTTATTGCATATTCCTACGGATGATTGCTTTAATAAAAAGATTACTTTTGCAATTACTATGTTAATTATTTTCATGTAATTCTAAAGCAATGAAGAAAACAGTATTTGGAAATTGATTGCTATTTTGAATGAGCATCTACCCTGATCTGGTTTGCACTTTCAATTAGTTTAGAAAATTATCTCTTATTCTTTTGTCATGGTTTGTGAAAAGGTTATCTCAATGGCTTTAAATACATTTGGTTTATTAGGTATTTTAAAACATGTTAGAAATAAATAATTGCTGGGTGATTTTTAGTGATCATGGGGTTTACTTCCTCAACTATCCCAGCCCTAAAATAAATTATATAACTACTAAGAATAGTGTTTTAGAGAGGAGCTGACTATATAGCATAAATTTAATTATCTATGAAGTGATATAAAAATTAAAGAAAGGCTTCCTGGAAAAGAGCAGCACATTCTCCATGTTGGACAGTTGATGTTCTTAGGAAGAGTTTCCTGAGGGCTTTCAATATATGTAATTTTACAAATAAACTCCGAAATAGACTCTTAGTGAGTTATAGGTGTACGTTCTCATTTATTCATTTAACAAATACCTAATAATCATCTACTCTATGCAGGAGACTTTATTAGATTATGTTTATCATTTGGAAGAAGTTAATTTGAGATTAACAATATTTTTACAAAAGTAAAATTAAATCATGTGATTATTCATGATTAAATAATGCTAATATGTATGAATTTGGGCCAGTAGGCAATAAAATAGTTCTTGGCATAAGTTGATTATTGATTACAATGCTTTGAATGAATCTAAAACACTATTTCACTAGTTTATGTAGAATCAGCATAACATTATATTTTAACATTAAATTTGCATTCAATAAAATTACATTAATTTTATCCAAATCACAACTTTGAAAGGTAAGAAATTGACCTGGCTTGGTAAACTAAGGTAATAAATGAAACAAGGCTTGAGACTTAACTGTTTTTAGAATGGTTACAGTTTCTCAAGAAGGTCTAATAATCTTTTCAATCAGAATCCTATTGTTACAGATTTTTTTTTCCCTTTTTCCAAAGAAAAGAGTCCATCCCTAATAAACATCTCTTACAGAAACCAGAATGCCATCTACTGGCAGCCTCCAAAATTCTGTAAACTGTTAAACAAAACAAGTTATACTTAATCAATTTAAAATAAGATATATATATTTGATAAAGAAATACCTAGATTTTGAAATAACATCTATATTAATATGCTCACATATTTAAAAATTGAGGTATTATCTAAATGCACATTACATTTTATTACCTTCATAGGAAAATGCTTCCATAGAATAATATAAATGATATAAGTACCAAATAGCTAATATCCCAATGTTCTTACTAACTTTCAGGGGTAAAACTCCCTTAAATAAAAAAGGTATTCAGGGTTCAAAAATATTGTTTAATATTTCTAGAAATCATTATGTCACCAATTTATTTCTTAACTTACTATTTAGTTCCAAAGAATATTGATAGAAATTGTACACAGCATAGATATGAGAGTTTTATTGAAAGCTGATTTTGTGATTAAAGGCTGCAGGAAAAGCACAATGAAATTTTATAGTTAGTTATGTAACTAATTGACTTAATAAGCCTTTTGAGGAAAAGCTTTAAAAATGTATTGTTACCAAATATAATCATTATTTTTAAATAGTTAAAAATATTAACTATTAAACTATTAAATATTAAATTTATACCTATAATATCATATGTACATACATATGTATGTGTATATATATATATTCCAGATGTTTATATATGTGTATATGTATTATATATATTCCAGATGTCTCATTCAATTGATTCTAAAATAAAAGAAAGTAATGAACATGGAAAATCAACTTTTGATTTTAAAGCATTAATAAGATCTTTAAAAAATAATCCATGCATCATTTTACTGGTTTACTGTAAGCATTTTCTTATCCTTTCATTGTTCTTTCATGTATATTTTTACACACTTATAAGATTTAATTCCAAGAGAAGAATTCACACAAAGATTATGGAAGCTTTGAGAATGGATGCATATCATAATCTGCCTTGTAAAGCAACCAATTCCCCTACATTTTGTAGGGGTCTTGTTCCCTCAATTTATCAGTAGGAGGCTTTATGAGGGAAGCCTAAAGGCCGTCATGCCATCCTATGAATGTGCATAATTCATACATAAGAATGTATTTCAGGGAATCTTGAAATCTTGTCATGTCTTTTTCAGTTAAAGTATGAGAAGAGTACTTAAAAGGTAAATCCTATCCATCCAGAAAGTCATTTTTAAAAGGCCATTATAAAAGAAGTTCTTAGAACTCTGGCTCCAGCAAAGATATAAAGGTTAAAAATTGCCTAGGAAGTCCTATTCTATGATTATCTTATTTTAAATGCAGATTGTCAGCAACTTTGAACCATACATGTTCATGATAAAGTTTAGAGAAATGAAAAGATACGATAGGAGGAAGAAGAGCATTTTCTTGCACAGAAATTTAAGAAAGAAATGTTAAATGTAACACAAAATGTTAAATAAACCAGCTTTAAAATTGTGATAATTCTTATACAAGGCAAAGAAGATAGTATTAATTTATTTTCCAATTGCTCATATATGTTAATATTTGGTATACTCTTTTTTACTTAAATATAATAATTCACAGAAAGAGCATTCTGTAATGAGGTACTCAGATTTTGAATGATCCATATAAAACTATTCCTTACAAAGGAGTTTTGTAATCTACTTTCAAAAATGCAAGAGATTCTACACTTTAATTCATTAAGAAATTTGAAATTAATTTATGCCTATACACAGATATATGTATTATCTCATTGCTTAAATAAAAAATTTATAAAGTAACTGGACTATATTGCCCTTGTAAAAGTGCACTATTTAGACCACAGAAAGAAATTTTAAATAAATTAAAATATTACATAGCATCTGCTCTTCTTTCTGTCCTGAAAAAATTTTCAGGTAGCCAACTGTTCTGAAATAAATTTCCCTGCAGTTGCTATAGTGATGATAATAAAGTTCCTGCTTCTATTTGTGTGATAGAGGTTCCTAGCAGAACACTTGAAAAGGTAAGCTAATCAAAATGAAGACACTGTTACTTCTCATCTTCAAGGCAGCCTCCTTGAATTTAGTTCACTATTACAGGACTCAACCATTGTCGGCAATTCTATTATATGTATATTATCGTAATCCTTCTCAATGTCACCCTAAAAACTATACAGCAGAGATGAGCTCTCTTTTTTTTATTACAAGTTAAAGTCATTGGACAGAAGATATTTAAGTTAATTCTAAATGTTTTGTGAGAAAATCAATGATTGAAGCAAACGTACTGCTCCATTAGCTATTTTTATCCATTAAAAAGCTTAATTTTTCTAAAAATATAATGATTGTATGTTATGTATTTATTTACAATGTAATACATATGTAATATGTAATACAATGTAATACATATGTATGTATGCATTTCGCTTCAATGGTACACATTGTCCAAGTCTTACTTTATCTCAGTGTTGATGCAAACTAAAGAGCTTAGGAGCTACTTGTCAAACTGGATGCATCATCAAAGGCATGTCATAGACAAAGCAGTATTGCTTAAATATATATTATACCACGGTGATGTAGAAACGTAATAGTATTTACTTTAAAACTTTTGGGAAATTTAGATAGCTTTAAAAATTGTTGGTTCAAAGAGAAATTATGCAAAGCAGCTCATACACGTATAGAAAGCATTTTATGTCATTTTGATAAAGGAGCAGAAACGTTTATTCTGACTCTCAAAATCCAAATGGTTAGTTAAAAATAACCGTCACAGTTCGAGGAAGTATTTTACTGAAATACTTACCACACTTTACAATCATGGTTCTATTATAAAGATGCATAGCAATTGTCGGCTAGTAGAACCTGTGGGTATTTTACTTCATTAGCATGCTTATTCTTTTATATTTTCATTAGCTCCTAAAAGCAATCTTTTTGGTTATAAATAAGCTATGTTATCAATGGTGTATATTAGTTTTCTATTGCTGTGTGACAAATTATCTCAAATTTAGTATCTAAAACAACACTGGTATATTAATGAGTCCAGGCACAGCGTGACAGGCTTAAAATTTCCGGTCCCGGTCAGAATTCACCCGTTCTAAGTCTGAAATCAAGTTGTCAGGCAAACTGAGTTCTCCTCTGGAAGCTCTCAGATAGGATCACTTTAAAATTCATTCAGGTTATTGGGAAAATTCAGTCCCTTGTGACTGTAGTACTAAAGTATGTGTTTCCTTGGAGGCTATTAGTTGGGGGTCCACTCTGCTCTGCCGGTAGAAGCTGCCTGCATTCCTTGTCTCATGCCCCTCCCCCCACCTTCAAAGCCAGCAAAGGAGACTCTTTCTCATGTAGAAACTCTCTCATTCTCTGAATCTCTGAGTTGAGGAAAATCCCAGTACATTTAAAGGGCTCCACTGATTAGGTCAGGCTCACCTTAAAGAATCTCCCTTTGTTATAGTCTACTGTGGCATATAAATTAACCTAATTTGGGGAGTAAAGCCCATTATATCCATGGTCCTAGGGATTATGGAGGGTGTATATACCAGAGGGTGGATATTGTTGGGGCTCACCTTAGAATTCATCTACCATGTGATAAAAATGCACTTGGTTATTTCATGTGACAGGTGC
>NW_020175387.1:3052875-3103990 GCF_003031525.2 Neophocaena asiaeorientalis asiaeorientalis | reverse complement strand
TATATATATATATATATATGACTAAAAATAGATTGAATGTAATACAGTACTAAGAAATTTATTTAAAAAAGTAATTGTAATTTTTTTTCCAAGATAGAAGGTAAGTGTACAGTTACAGGGAATTACAAGCTTTCATACAGCATTATGTAGATGGTACAAGGTAATTGAAGCCCTCTTTTCTTTCTCAAAATTGCCAATAATAGAAGACCACAATCACAATCCAAAATCAAATGACACTGAAAGGTAACTCAAGTAGTTTATAGAAGCACTTTGGTCAAAATTCTAACTCATCTCGGTTTTCCTATCATTTTTTTCTTTACTAGGATACATTTGGGCAAACTATAAAAATACAGACATGCAAAAAAGAGAGATCAATATGAAAGTCAATTTTTTTCATTACTAAATTGGGATAAGTTTTGTGCATCAATGTTTCAGTTTGGGAATTACACAACTTGAATTTGATTTCATGCTCTATCACTTATTAACTTTGTGATCTTGAACAAGCTAATACACCCTTTGATCTTCAATGTTGTTACCTGTAAAATGGAAATAATAATTGTATGTAATAAAACTGTTGTGAAGAAAATTGGGATAGAGCATATAGCCTAATTCTTCCATAAAGCCAAGTACTCAGTAAATGGCAGTTGTTGCTATTAGTATTATTATTATTGTTTTTATTGATATTACTTACCAAGCATTTATGTAAGATGTTCAAGGAATAACAAAAATTACTAATATATTTATTATTATATAAATATAGTATAGAAGTGATAATCGATGCAATATAGAGAGAATTTTAATTAATCCTCACAACATTTTATGATATAGATATTATTATTTCCATTGTGCAGATAAGGAAACCAATTACGGTTGTTATAAGATAAGCTCAAAGCCCAGAACTGGTTGGTAGCAGCGTGAAGATTCCAACTAAGTCCTATGCTTGCAGTCATCCCTCTCTGCTACACACCTTTCCTAAAAGTCACGGGAGCCCATTCACTTCAATTACCTAATCTGACCTTATAAACGATGGCTGCTTACCACCTGATATTCAGGGAAATTCTCAATAAACCAGAAAACTGATAACTATCTAAACATCTATACATATATATTTATGAAAGTTCAAGTGACCCTAATACCAGAGAACACCTAAATTGAGACAATGATACCATTTACACAAAAGTCTTATTAGATCTACTGGTAGTTTCAAACCATGTTACAAGCACAGTCTAAGTCATCTTAGTAACAAAAGCAATTGTGTGCAAATTTCTGATTATGAAGTTAATAATTTTATTTTACTATGGGCAGTTTAAACCAGAAGTTTATAGTTAAAATGGGTATTTTCCTAAACAAAATATGTTTATAGGCCAGAGATGTGAAGCCATAACCTGACCAATGACATGTGGGTCATGAGTAAACATATGATCTGCCACAGTGACTCAATTAACCATCCATCAATGTAATTGCATAATACATCAGAAGAGCTAGACTCCACCATTGAGGGTCAGCATCCCATATTAAATTTAACAGGAAAAAGCATCACTATGCTATAGCTTATTTGGCTATAACATAGAAAATATTTTAAAATGATACACTGGATATTGTATTTATATTTTTTGTTCTCTGGAAGAAATTTTTGACAAACAGTTCTGGGCTGCTATTAAGAAATGATTCTTCTTATGATAAGCGGGTGTAGGTGAAAAGCACAACTTACAAGACAAGTATAGCACTTTAATCAATTCTAATCATGTTAATGTTGAAATAAGAAAGAAGAAGGTATATCATTTACACATTATGTAAATTATGTACAAAGTTAACGCATTACAAACTTCTAAGAAGAGCCATGGCTGAACTGATTTACGCAACTTTCTAGACATTGAATCTTTCTGGAATGCTATGCATGACAAAATAATAACAATACTCTATAAGTAATTTTAAAAATGTGTGTGTGAGGATTAACCTAGATTGGAAGTATGATAGTTACAAAGCTTGAAATCATGAGCAAATAAACATTGTGCCAGGTTTATATTTCATAATTAAGATGTACTTATTAAATTGGGAAATGCCAGGTTCCTATCTGATATCCTTCTCCTTCATTAAGGTTCACATCCTGAGGAATGATTCCACATCATTAACCTTATGTGAATTTATCCACAAGCCTTAGCATAAAGAGGGAAAAAAAACTGGAGAGGAATTAAAGGAGATATTTTAGTCAATCAATACATAGTTGCTATTTGCATTTTATGCAATTTGCATTACATTTGGAGAGAAGAAGAAATCATTGGCCAGAGCCCTGTTCCTACATAATTATTGATATGGAAAAAAATTCCATGCTACTAGATTTATTTTCTACTTTTCCAGGATTTGACCTTCCTCTGGTATGATTACGTTTTTCCTGACCTACAGTTGTTTGATATAAAATCTTACTAGATTTCTGGGTTTGTTTACTTTTTTCTGGAATTGGCCCACTATTTTAAAATAAAATATAATAGTATTTAACAGAAAAATAAGGAAATATTAAATATATTAACCTTCTAAGAAAACAAAAATTGTATGAGGTTAACTGATTATCTGTTGTGGTAGGTAATAGTTAAAAAGAAAAAAAAAGAAAAGAAAGAGGGGCCAAGAAGAAGAAATGAACAAGTCTTCAAAAATCAGCTCAGTGCTTTGTGACCACCTAGAGGGATGGGATAGGGAGTGTGGGAGGGAGACACAAGAGGGAGGGGATATGGGGATATATGTATACATATAGCTGATTCACTTTGTTATACAGCAGAAACTAACACAACATTGTAAAGCAATCATACACCAATAAATATGTGAAAGAAAAAAAGAAAGAAAAAAGAAAGAAAGAGGGAAAGAGAGAGAAAGTGAAAAAGAAAGAAAGAAGAAAGAAAGAAAGAAAGAAAGAAAGAAAGAAAGAAAGAAAGAAAGAAAGAAAGAAAGAAGGAAAAAGAAAAAGAAAGAAAGAAGGAAAGAAAGAAAAAAATATGTTTTTGCTACAGAAACTAAACTGCTATGGTTATCAGCACTGATGAGGATGGTGAAATTGTCTGAAAAAGAAACCAGGCACGGCAATGAAAAGATATTCTCTATTACTAAAATTAACTTGAAAAGCTAACATCTACACAGACACTATTTACCCAGTTGGACCCAAATTAGAACTATTTCCTATTTGGGAATTGTCAGTTCTCCCCATCCTTTAGAGATTTAATCTAAGAATAAAGTCCTTCAGGACTTGGATGCTCCTGTGGAAACAAACACCTTCTGCCACAACTTCACTGCTTCAACCAAAAGTCATGAGGGCTGCTGAGATTATTCTTGCCCATCAAAATCTCTGTCACATTATGTATATCCCACCATCCAAGAAAACTACCTATGATATACTCCTCATACAAAAGATAGCCAGCAGTTTCAGTGCCAATGCCAAAGCCTTTCAAAGATGTTTAACTGGCAGATTTCCACTTGAAAATTGTAAACTGAAACTTACTTACTTTTACCATTAGGGATGGGCTCACAGGCAAACTTAGTTCATGTCATGCACTTAAGAAATTAAATTCTTATAAAATGGTTCTGTCTGATGTCACCTCATACTTTCAACCACTAAAAAAAAGAAAGAAAAACAAAAAGGAAAAAGAAAAGAAAAAAGGCAAAGAATTGACTGGAGTTTCCATAATAAAACAAAATCTCTTTGTTGTAATAAAATCCTTCATACTTCAGTTTGAAGAGATGATCCCACTTTTTTTTGAGTGAATGCATGAAGGTCATATTAGTTTAATTTTTGAAATTCTTTTATGCTACCTCCAAGCATTTTATCCCTTCACCCAATTTTTACTCCTTTCTTTCTTGCTTTAGGGACCAATGATTTTTAACATGATTCATGTTGCTTTACTTGGTATTTGGAGGCAGGTGGGATCAGAATCTCCAGAACTATTATAGAACTCCACATAATCACCATGAGAGGACTGAAGTTTCAGGCCCCAATCAAGTTACTGTGTGGGAATTCTGCTACTTTTCTGTTCAATATCATTAGTCAGTAGAAAAATGCAAACTAAATCCAAAATGAGTTACCTAATAGACTGGCTACAAAATTAAAATTAAAACTGACAGTTCCAGGTGCTGACAAGGACATGGCACATCTTGAGTTGTCATACATTGCTGGTGAATATGCAAAATGATGCAATCAACCTGGAAGACAGTTTGATAGTTTTATATTCATACAATAATCTGCCTGTGCATGTAAATACCAGCTTTATTTCTAATAGCAGAACACTGGAAACAACCCAAATGTCTCTCAAGTAAGGAAGGGAAAAACAAAGTGTGGTTCATTCACATAAGGGAATATTGCTCAGCAATCAAAAGGAGTTGACAATTGAAACTTGTAACAATGTGAATAAATCACAAATACATTAAGGTAACTGAAACAAGTCATAGAAAGCTAAAAATTCTACCATTCCCCTTATATGACATTCTAGAAATGACAAAATTATAAGAATGGAGAACAGATTATTGGTTGCCAGGGGTTAAGAGAGAAAGGGGCTTAAATACAAGGATTAGCACATGGGAGACTGATGGAACTATAATGTATCTTAACTGTGGTAGTGGTTATGAGTATATGCATTTATCAAAACTTACAGAACCATTGACCCAACGGTATGAATTTGAATGTATGTAAATTTTTTAATTTGAATAACATATACTTAGTAAATTGTAATTTTGAACAACTAATAGGCTCTGCAGTGGGAAAAGTATGACTTTTTTCTCTGGAACAATAGAGCACTTGGGCTCAGATACTAGAACGTGATGATTGATGAAAATTCTTGGAAGTAGCAATTCTTACGGGACAAGAGCTCGGTCAGAGAAAGTACAAAATGAGCCTGAAACATCTTGTTGTGACAAAAATTTTAAAAGTGCTAAAAGAATTATGAGACATGCCAAGAAGACACAGAAGTCAGCTTGAAGGTGTTCCCACTTACAAAATATGGTATAATTTGAACATTAAAATACATTAACGATATTAATGGATTATAACCCATCGAATAAAATAAAAATCCATAAGGTCATACTGGTGTGTATATATATAAACACAGATAAAGAGAGAAAGAGAGAGGGAGAGGAAATTTTTTATTTACAATAGGACTCTAACTAATATATTTAGTACGAATTATGGAATTAGAATTAGAAAATAAATATTTGGCAACTGTCACAGATGCCAAGACTGGTGGGTTTAAGTATTTTTCTATGAATGGAAATTTACATAGTTTCAAAGAACCCTACCACAAAATAGTTATTAATTATAAAGAGGTAAATGGAGAAACTATGTAGACACCACATTAATCTAATGATTAAAATTAACATGACACAATGTAACAAATCAAAATCGAGTACTACCTGATAAAATGCAATAAAAGGAACACAATATAACCTCTATGATGTTCTTTGCAAAGTGCATAATGTTAATTTAATCATGAGGAAACATGAGACAAACCCAAATTGAGGGACATTATGCAAAATAATTGGTCTATAATATTTAAACATATCAAGATTATACAAGTCAGGGAAAGACTGACTATTCCAGATTGGAAAAGCTTGAAAAGACATGACAACTAAAATCAATATGTGATCCTGGATTAGATTCAAGAAATTCTTGAAATAACTGGGAAAAAAAGAATGTGTCCCTATATTGGTACAGTAATGTGCCAATATTTATTTCTCAATGTTGAAAATTATATTGTGGTTAAGTAGGAGAATGTCTTTGTGGGAATTAACCACTTGGTAAAAATGTCATATCAGCAAATTACTCTAAATAGGTTTAAAAAAGGTAGTTTTACTAATTCTGTAAAAAGTATGAGCTTTCAAGACAGCCTTTTGTGATACCGGTAGTGTCAATCTATGGGATTTTGATAAACTATGTGAAATGTCTTTCAGGATTGTCTTTTGATGAGGAGAACAAGAAAAGCATTTTTATTTTTTTTAACATCTTTATTGGAGTATACTTGCTTTACAATTGTGTGTTAGTTTCTGCTGTATAACAAAGTGAATCAGCTATACATATACATATATCCCCATATCTCTTCCTTCTTGCATCTCTCTCCCACCCTCCCTGTCCCACCCCTCTAGGTGGTCACAAAGCACCGAGCATATCTCCCTGTGCTACGTGGCTGCTTCCCACTAGCTATCTATTTTACATTTGGTAGTATATAAAGCCTATGCCACTCTCTCACTTGGTCCCAGCTTACCCTTTCCCCTCCCCATATCCTCAAGTCCATTCTCTACATGGGCATCTTTATTCCTGTCCTGCCCCTGGGTTCTTCAGAAGCCTTTTTTTTTTTTAAGATTCCATATATATGTGTTAGCATATGGTGTTTGTTTTATTCTTTCTAACTTACTTCACTCTGTATGACAGACTCTAGGTCCATCCACCTCACTACAAATAACTCAATTTCATTTCTTTTTGTGGCTGAGTAATAGTCCATTGTATATACGTACCACATCTTCTTTATCCATTCATCTGTTGATGGACACATAGGTTGTTTCCATGTCCTGGCTATTGTAAATAGAGCTGCAATGAACATTGTGGTACATGTCTCTTTTTGAATTATGGTTTTCTCAGGGTATGTGTCCAGTACTGGGTTTGCTGGGTCATATGGTAGTTTTATTTTTAGATTTTTAAGAAACCTCCAGAGTGTTCTCCATAGTGGCTCTATTAATTTACATTCCCATCAATAGTGCAAGAGGGTTCCCTTTTCTTCACACCCTCTCCAGCATTTATTGTTTGTAGATTTTTTGATGATGGCCATTCTGACTGGTGTGAGGTGATACCTCATTGCAGTTTTGATTTACATTTCTCTAATGACTAGTGATATTGAGCATCCTTTCATGTGTTTGTTGACAATCTGTATATCTTCTTTGGAGAAATGTCTATATAGGTCTTCGGCCAATTTTTGGATTGGGTTGTTTGTTTTTATGATATTGAGCTGCATGGGCTGCTTGTATATTTTGGAGATTAATCCTTTGTCACTTGCTTCATTTGCAAATATTTTCTCCCATTCTGAGGGTTGTCTTTCTTCTTGTTTATGGTCTCCTTTGCTGTGCAAAAGCTTTTAAGTTTCATTAGGTCCCATTAGTTTATTTTTGTTTTTATTTCAATTTGTCAAGGAGGTGGGTCAGAAAGGATCTTGCTGTGATTTATGTCATAGAGTGTTCTTCCTATGTTTTCTTCTAAGAGTTTGATAGTTTCTGGCCTTACATTTAGGTCTTTAATCCATTTTGAGCTTATTTTTGTGTATGGTGTCAGGGAGTGATCTAATCTCATACTTTTACATGTACCTGTCCAGTTTTCCCAGCACCACTTATTGAAGAGGCTGTCTTTTCTCCATTGTATATTTTTGCCACCTTTATAAAAGATAAAGTGACTATATATGCATGGGTTTATCTCTAGGCTTTCTATCCTGTTCCATTTATCTATATTTCTGTTTTTGTGCCAGTACCATATTGTCTTGATTACTTTAGTTTTGTAGAATAGTCTGAAGTCAGGAACCTGATTCCTCCAGCCCCATTTTTCTTTCTCAAGATTGCTTTCGCTATGTGGGATCTTTTGTGTTTCCATACAAATTGTGCAATTTTTTGTTCTAGTTCTGTGAAAAATGCCAATGGTAGTTTGATAGGGATTGCATTGAATCTGTTGATTGCTTTGTGTAGTATAGTCATTTTCACAATGTTGATTCCTCCAATCCAAGAACGTGGTATATCTCTCCATTTGTTTGTACCATCTTTAATTTCTTTCATCAATGACTTATAGTTTTCTGCATACAGGTCTTTTGTCTCCTTAAGTATATTTATGCCTAGGTATTTTATACTTTTTGTTGCAATGGTAAATAGAGTGTTTCCTTAATTTCTCTTTCAGATTTTTCATCATTAGTGTATAGGAATGAAAGAGATTTTTGTGCATGAATTTTGTATCCTCCTACTTTACCAAATTAATTGATTAGCTCTAGTAGTTTTCTGGTAGCATCTTTAGGATTCCCTGTGTCATCTGCTAACAGTGACAGCTTTACTTCTTTTCCTATTTGGATTCCTTTTATTTCTTTTCCTTCTCTGATAAATCTTCCAAAACTATGTTGAATAATAGTGGTGAGAGTGGGCAACCCTGTCTTGTTCCTGATCTTACTGGAAATGGTTTCAGTTTTCCACCATTGAGACGATGTTGGCTGTGGGTTTCTCATATACGGCCTTTATTATGTTGAGGGAAGTTCCATCTATGCCTACTTTCTGGAAGGTTGTTATAATACATGGGTGTTGAATTTTGTCAAAAGCTTTTTCTGCATCTATTGAGATGCTCGTGGATTTTCTCCTTCAAATTATTAATATGCTCTATCACGTTGATTGATTTGCATATATTGAAGAATCCTTGAATTCCTGCCATAAACCCCGCTTGATCATGGTGTATGATCCTTTTAATATGCTGTTAGATTCTGTTTGCTAGTATTTTGTAGGAGTTTTGCATCTATGTTCATCAGTGACCTTGGCCTGTAGTTTTCTTTTTTTTGTGACATCTTTGTCTGGTTTTGGTATCAGGGTGATAGAGGCCTCATAGAATGAGTTTGGGAGTGTTCCTCCTTCTGCTATATTTTGGAAGAGTTTGAGAAGGATAGGGGGTAGCTCTTCTCTAAATGTGTGATAGAATTCACCTGTGAAGCCATCTGGTCCTGGGCTTTTGTTTGTTGGAAGATTTTAATCACAGTTTCAATTTCAGTGCTTGTAATTGGTCTGTATATTTTCTATTTCCTCCTGGTTCAGTCTCAGAAGGTTGTGCTTTTTTAAGAATGTATCCATTTCTTCCAGGTTGTCCATTTTATTGGCATAGAGTTGCTCCTAGTAATCTCTCATGATCCTTTTATTTGTGCAGTGTCTGTTGTTACTTCTCCTTTTTCATTTCTAATTCTATTGATTTGAGTCCTCTACATCTTTTTCTTGATGAGTCTGGATAATGGTTTATCAATTTTGTTTATCTTCTCAAAGAACCATATTTTAGATTTATTGATATTTGCTATTTTTTCCTTCATTTCTTTTTCATTTATTTCTTATCTGATCTTTATGATTTCTTTCCTTCTGCTAACTTTGGGGTTTTTTGTTCTTCTTTCTCTAATTGCTTTAGGTGTAAGGTTAGCTTGTTTAATTGAAATGTTTCTTGTTTCTTGAGGTAGGATTGTATTGCTATAAACTTCCCTCTTACAACTGCTTTTGCTGCATCCCATAGGTTTTAGGTCATCGTGTTTTCATTATCCTTTGTTTCTAGGTATTTTTTGCTTTCCTCTTTGATTTCTCCAGT
Source organism: Neophocaena asiaeorientalis asiaeorientalis (assembly GCF_003031525.2). NCBI lineage: Eukaryota > Metazoa > Chordata > Mammalia > Artiodactyla > Phocoenidae > Neophocaena > Neophocaena asiaeorientalis. The sequence goes on along the minus strand of NW_020175387.1, from coordinate 3,094,662 downwards.
GATCTCTTGGTTATTTAGTAGTGTATTGTTTAGCTTCCATCTCTTCGTATTTTTTACAGTTTTTTTCCTGTAATTGATATCCAGTCTCATAGCATTGTGTTCGGAAGAGATACTTGATACAATTTCAATGTTCTTAAATTTACAAAGGTTGGATTTGTGACCCAAGTTATGATCTATCTTGGAGAATGTTCCATTAGCACTTGAGAAGATAGTGTATTCTGTTGTTTTTGGATGGAGTGTCCTATGAATATCAATTTAGTCCATCTTGTTTAATGTATCATTTAAAGCTTGTGTTTCCTTATTTATTTTCATTTCTCATGATCTGTCCATTGGTGAAAGTGGGGTGTCAAAGTCGCCTACTATGATTGTGTTACTGTTGATTTCTCCTTTTATGGCTGTTAGCATTAGCCTTAGTCTTATGGATTGAGGTACTCCTATGTTAGGTGCATAAATATTTACAACTGTTATACCTTCTTCTTCGATTGATCTCTTGATCATTATGTAGGGTCCTTCTTTGTCTCTTATAACAGTCTTTATTTTAAAGTTTATTTTGTCTGATATGAGGTTTGCTACTCCTTCTTTCTTTTGATTTCCATTTGCATGGAATATCTTTTTACATCCCACACTGTATGTTTCCCTAAGTCTGAAATGGGTCTCTTGTAGACAGCATATATACAGGTCTTGTTTTTGTATCCATTCAGCCAGTCTATGTCTTTTGGTTGGAGCTTTTAATCCACTTACATTTAAGGTAATTATCGATATGTATGTGCCTATTACCATTTTCTTAGTTCTTTTGGGTTTGTTGTTGTACATCTTTTTCTTCTGTTTACTTCCTAGAGAAGTTCCTTTAGCATTTGTAGTAAAGCTTGTTTGGTGATGCTGAATTCTCTAAGCTTTTACTTGTCTGTAGAGGTTTTAATTTCTCCATCGCATATGAATGAGATCCTTGCGGGGTAGTGTAACCTTGGTTGTAGGTTTTTCCCTTTCATCACTTTAAATATGTCCTGCCACACCCTTCTGGCTTACAGCGTTTCTGCTGAAAGATCAGCTGTTAACCTTATGGTGATTCTCTTTTATGTTTTTTGTTGCTTTTCCCTTTCTGCTTTTAATATTTTTTATTTGTATTTAAGTTTTGATAGTTTGACTAATATGTGCCTTGGCATGTTTCTACTTGGATTTTTCCTCTAGGGGACTCTGTCCTTCCTGGACTTGACTATTTTCTTTCCCCTATTAGGGAAGTTTTCAACTATAATCTCTTCCAGTATTCTCTCAGACCTTTTGTTTTTCTCTTCTTCTTTTGGGACCCCTCTAATTTGAATGTTGGTGTGTTTAATATTTTCCCAGATGTCTCTGAGACTGTCCTTAATTCTTTTCATTCTTTTCTCTTTATTCTGCTCTGCAGTAGTTATTTCCACTATTTCATTTTCCAGGTCAATTATCCATTGTTCTGCCTCAGTTATTCTGCTATTGATCCTTTCTAGAGAATTTTATTTTTATTTATTGTGTTGTTCATCACTGTTTGTTTTGCTCTTTAGTTCTTCTATGTCCTTGTTAAACATTTCTTGTGTTTTCTCCATTCTATTTCCAATATTTTGGATTATCTTTACTATCATTATTCTGAATTCTTTTTCAGGTAGACTGCCTATTTCCTCTTCATTTGTTAGGTCTGGTGCATTTTTAACTTGCTCCTTCATCTGCTGTGTATTTCTCTGTTGTCTCATTTTGCTTAACTTACTGTGTTTGGGGTCTCCTTTCACAGGCTGCAGGTTCATAGTTCCTGTTGGTTTTTGGTGTCTGTCCCAGTGGGTTAGGTTTGTTCAGTGGGCTGTGTTAGCTTCTTGGTGGAGGGGACTGGTGCCTATGTTCTGGTGGATGAGGCTGGATCTTGTCTTTCTGGTGGGCAGGTCCATGTCCGGTGGAGTGTTTTGGGGTGTCTGTGAACTTATTATGATTTTAGGCAGCCTCTCTGTTAATTGGTGGCATTGTGTTCCTGTCTTGCTAATTGTTTGGTATGGGGTGTCCAGCACTGTAGCTTGCTGGTAGTTGAGTGGTCTTAGCATTGAGATGGAGATCTCCTGGAGAGATTTTGCCATTTGCTATTACATGCGGCCAGGAGGTCTCTGGTGGTCCAGTGTCCTGAACTTGGTTCTCCCACCTAATAGGCTCAGGCCTGACACCTGGCTGGAGCACCAAGACACTGTCAGCCACAGAGCTGCTAGTGTTGGAGGGTCTCCTGCAGAGGCAGTGGGTGTCTACGGTTCACTGTAGGGGCCAGGACACTGACAGCAGAAATTCTGAGAAGTACTCCTTGGTGTGAGCCCTCCAAGAGTCTGCCATTAGCCCCACCAAAGAGACTGCAGGCTCCAGTGCTGGGTCACCTCAGGCCAAAACCTGCATTTTTCTACTAGCGGCCATCTTTTACTGTTTTATGGTTTACCTGATGTGTATTAACTCTCATACTTCCATGTTGTACAATACATGCATATGAATAGAATGGGTTCCTTCTCATTTGACAGTATGAAATCAAACATAGAATTCTTAGGAAAGGAGTTAAAGGTGTGCATCAGGGGCTTGAAGTGAAGTGATATCAAGTTGGACGTTACATAAAGATGTGCTGAACTGGTTTCCATAGAGGTGGCTGGAAATAATCAGGTGAGATAGAGTATCAGAAGTGGTATGAAAGAAGTAATCACCCTGGCACCATTCAGATTGCTCATGCCTTTTATTATAGCTGACTACTAACCTACTATATGGAGCCTAACGTTTGTGAGTGAGGGGTGGTATAATGTCAGTTCATCACAGGGTCAGTTCAGATGTTGGCCAAATACAATCTCTGCAAAAGGTAATGTAGAATCATTAGTGCAAATGCTACAGTGGCCAGAGCTACTGGAGATATTTTTAGAATACTTATTCTTAAATAAAGAAGGTTATATTCTTCCTCTGGAACAAAGTCTATACTTCAGCTCTACTACTGAGGCTTGCCACATAGCATCCTTATGCAACAGAGATGCTGCTAACACCATCGGATTGACTTGACCATATAGCCCCTGTAGCAGGGAAGACTGTCCCTTACCCTAGGGTCTATTTGAAACTGACAGCTTTCTGTATCCAAGGACAGTGTAAATTGCATTCAAAATTCTCAGAATTCCACCAAAAACTGAAACTCCTTATGGCAGTTGTGAATTGCTAAAGAAATTGAAGAAAAAAAAAAAAAAAAAGGAAGGGGATTTCCCAGGATGAATGCTTCATATCTTAAAACTCCTAAAATATTCAGGAGTTTTTTTCTTAAGGCTTAATATTCCACCCTCTCACACAGGCCTTGTGGTTTACTAGGGCATTAAGCTTCTTTCCTGATCCTTACTCACCATGTTCAATTAAAATAATATTATCAATACTGTGAACCAATATGACGGCATGGCATCTGCAGAATGTCAAGATAATTCTGTTTATCAGAGTCTTTGCAGAACTGGTCACTACATTAATGGATGAAATAAAAGACAGATAAGTCCAACAGGTTCTGAAGCGATGCATAAATGGTGTCCAAAATAAGCCAGTAGCAAATAACAAAATTTGGAGAACAGAGCATATGAGTTTTTTATTGCTGTCATAAAAAATTAAGACAAAACTTAGTGACTTAAAACAAGCCCTTTTATTGTCTCACAAGATCTTTGCTTAGGGCCCAGTTTTGCTCCCATGAAGTGGTTTTACACAGCTTCAGATCAGTCATCTTGGCCCTTGGACCTACCCTCGAAATTTTCTTTCTTTTCATAAAAAATGGCTCATATTTGAAACTGAGTAGCCTTCTTAACTTTCTTCCTTCTCATAGAATAGGCTTTTTTTCTTTTGTAACTGTCAGCACCTTTAATCCAAGTTGGTAGTGGTTCACCCAATACAATTCTCCTGAAACATTGTGATTTAGGGGGATGTGGATAGCACCTTTAAGATTCTAAGAAGCCTCTTCATCTAGCTTTCTGAGACACAGCTTTAAATCTTTCTGAGGTTTCAAAAAGTGTCCTTCACTTTCACCCTAGGCTAGATGTTTACTATGAGGCTGTGTGTTACGAGCAGCACCCAAAATATGATCTTTATCTGACTTAGTTTATAATTTTCAGAGTCTTCTGCCAGGAAACCCTAAGGATAGGAAACAATTTTCTTTTTTAACAGAGCAAATCATAACTCCTTTATATTTCCTCTAATTTTGATAGGAAACAAAATATATCCAGTTGGCATTTCCCATATTTTTTCTAGAAATCTTATCAAAGCTACTGATACTTTTTTCGTGTTACTGCAGGTGACATTCTCACTAATTGTTTTATAGTACAAAATTTGAATCCTCTTTACTTCAGCCTCTAATAGCAATTTCCTTTATGCTCTCAGGCCTTCACCTGCCACCTGGCCCCAAAGCATGTGCCATGTATTTTGTTATGAAAGCACCCGACTTCTGGGTACCAGTTTCTTTTGCAGTTATCTGTTGCTATAAAAGAAACCACATTAAAAGCTAATGGCTTAAAACAATAAGTATTTATTTGTTCATGATTCTGAAATATTGACTGGGCTTGATTGGAACAGCTTGCCAGTGTTCCCCACTGTATCTTCTAGGGCTGGATGCCTAAGAGGACTTCTTCTCTCACATATCTGGTGTCTCAGCTGGGATAGTTAGGGCAACTGGAGCCAGGCTGGGCCTCTTTCTCTCTCTATCCATAAGGGTTTTCCATGGCTTCCTCAAGGTTTGGCAATTGGGTTCCAAAAAGAAATACTCCAAGAAGGCAGGTGCTAATGTGCAAGGGCTTACTGAGCTTCCACTTGCATTATGCTTCTAATATCCCAGTGTCCAAAGCTAATCACATTTAGTTGCATGGTCAAGTTTGGAATCAGTGGGAGAGAAGAACACCTAAAGGTGTTAATTCTAGGAGGTTCTAGGTTCATTGAGCCTGTCAAAATAGCCATCTGCAACAAGTTTCTTAAATAACTTCCTTAGCTTCAGCCTCACTCTGTCTCCTGCCTCATCCATTCTCAAGGCTGCTACTGGCATATATGTTTCGTCTTTATGAAATAGAGATCTTATACAAACCATATTATTTGAAGAGTATATTACAGTTTTAAGACCTGTGTAAGTATATATTCTCATTAGAATATCAATTTTAAGCTTCAGATAAATTAGATAATTTTATCATATTTGAATACATAGGATTTGAAATAAGTTCTTTCTATTATACAAGGACACATTTTTCTATTCATAGTAACACCTAATGAGCACTGAGTGCTTACTGTGTGCCACTGTGGTAGGTGATTTATATACATCATATGTGATGAAGAAAATGAAGCTTATAGATATGAAACAAAGTCCAACAGATACCCATGTGCAGGAGCTGGCATGCAAATCTAGGTATCTTTGTTTCTAGAGCACGAAATAGTAACCACATAATCAATACTGTATGTTTTACTTCTTTTTGCTAATTCCTTCTCAAACACTTTCAAATAATCCCTTTATCTTACAGAAAAAAATCCAGATGTATGGTCTCCCATAATAATAAATCTCCACTTTGCTGTCTTTCGCCCTTCATTGGACACACAGGCACTTCCTTGCTGTGCCATTGCTCATGCTTATTTGTGTTTGAAATGGATTTTCTTCACCCAGAATGGGGAAATTCTACTTATTTCTAACATCTCAATTCAAATGGCACCAGTTCCTTCATAATTTTCCTCAACAAGCCATACTTTACCCTCTTCTCTTATAGCTAAAGTGAAGATATATTCTGGTTTGTTTGAAGCAGCCCTTGTTATAGTCCTGATGTTTCAATGTAAGTATTAATAGCTCAGTTTTCACCATCAAGAGTACCATGGTTTTGAGATGATACCTACCCACAGTTAATCAAGCCTTCTTCTGAGCCCAGAGAGTACAGTATTAATGTTTTAAAGGCATATTTATATCATATATGTTGTTTCTATTAGAATGTGAACATTTGAAACATACTTTTTATTCGTATCTCCATCTCCAAGGCCTGTTACAATGTCAGAGCCAAAAATGATTCTTCAATAAATGAAAGGTAAGAATATTCAGAATAATTAAAACTCCGTATTCCAGCAGAACCGATAATGATGATTCCCATACAATTGACAGCCGTATATTTGAAGCCAACCAATTCACCAAAAACAAATCATTGAATGCCAAATATTAGTGTGAATTGGTCTTTCACTTAATTGGACATTTATCAATTTGCTTTTAGGCAACTTGGCATCCTATGAATTGATTTGTGGTAAATTTACTAATGCTTTCTGTTTAATGGCCTTAGAAGAGTCAACCTGTATAATTGAAGCACTTGCTTCTGCGTAGTTTGCTTTGTAGGGAGAGCAAATTAAGCTGCATAAGATTGACCTCTTTACAGTTATTTTTGTCAGTATGGCAAACAATAATTATTTTTTATTTTCTTCAGTCTTTTAGATATCAAAATTTTGGTCAGCCTAATGAATCCTATCTTTAAAAAGGAAAGAAAAAATAAGTATTTTATCTTAAGGCTAAAACCATTTTGAAAGTCATCCAGGATTTAGAGAAAGCCTAAAAGGTATGAGTGCAACATGCTTTGCCTCTAGTTCCTGCCCCTTTCCTATTCAAAGCCCTATTTTCTTGTGTTAATTCAATGGAAAAGAGACTGGGCATCAAGTCTATCTCCCTAGTATGTACTACATACTGGGAATATGATAAATGTATTTATTAATTTTAACCAAATTCTACCACAACAAAACAATTTAGAGGCCCCATGGATTCTATTCGAATGGGATTTTACTTGTATTTGATTGAATGAAAGGATCCTATACAGAAATCAGCTCTTTAAAAAACATCCACAAAGACCTGAATCACAATGTTTTTCTCTGAAGGAGCACATTATTTACCATAGTTTTGGACAGAGACTAATTAACCCACATTTTGGATGGTACCACTGCTGGTTTCTGATGACGTGCTCTGCATCCCACCACTCACAGAATTGTCTTTGTAGAAAACCCTTGTGAAATTTTCCAAGCAGGAATCCGCATGAATTTCTTGGAAATAGCTCAGACTTTTCATTATGCTTCTGATGTTTATAGGGGGATTATTTTTCACATTAAATAATATAGTTTATTTAAAATCAAAAATTTGTTTACACAATTTTATCTTACCCATTTACCTTTCTTCCCAAAATGTGTTTTAATATAAATGGTAAATACAGCATGATTACTTTATATAGTCATAACATCAACAGAAATAGGAGCTAATATTAAGCAATAATCACCAGAAAGTCTTCTCATTATGATTGTTTTTTAACATTGGATAGGTTTGCCTAAGGCAAAGCCAGGAGCTTCATTTATTTCAAAGAGATCAAAACAAGGAAATGTTCACATTTTGCATCAAATATGCAATCAAGGTCTATGAGAGGTGGAGAGGAAATTCATATTCACATGGTACATTCTTTCTAACCTTTGAGACTTCCTGGTGACCACAGAGATACTGTCGTGCCAGCTATTCTGCAAGTCTAACTGCCAGCCCAGACTGAGGAGTCAACAATTGCACACATCTTTGTAATAACATCAGATTTCTATGTGACAAGACATTTGCTATTATGTGTTATTTTTTTTAATTGCAAAGCTGATGAGTTTAAGTCAACATATTTCTTTCCTGCTCCTTCTGCTTGTCAGCTGTAGCTGGATTGATAAAATGCAAATGAACAAATCATTAACGAGTACTGGTTATGAATCTCTCAGGCAGTTCAGGACCCTATCAAATCCTGCACCTATTACTTTGTGTGATTGATGTACTATTGTAAGTGATTGTTCCTGATCTTATTAAATCTTATTGATTTTTTTCCCAGTTTCTATTTTATGCAGGGCCAGGCTTGGACTATTATGAATGTTGCTGAACACTGTTAATCAAGCTTACACAGCTATTTTGATGGCAAACAATTAGAACTCTGCAGCTCTACCTTGCAATTAGCTTCAGGGATATGGACCTCGGCACCATAATAATGAAAGAGACCTCCTTCAAGCACGGTAATGAGATTTACAATTATGACCCCAAATAACCTCTGAAAATAACCAATCTGCAAATTTAGATGTGTTTATCAATAATTTCTCCCTTTTATGAAAATGAATTTGAGAAATTTTCTCAACAATAATACTTCCTAGTGCAGCCATTCTTCTCTCTTTAGGATATCACTAACAACACTTAAAACAGTTTTGATTATATAAATTGCTGTTATAAATACTTCATATGATAGCTAACATACAAATTAAAAACTTTCAATTGATTCCTTAAATAGGTGCATAATATTCATGCTTTCCAAATATGATACCACATCTTAAATGAAATATAGGCCATATGTATTGTTCCCTTTTAATTGATTTATTCTTCAAAATTTTATTAAGCAGCTACTATCTGAATTGAACTGTAGTAGAATCTATGAATTGTACGAAGATAATTAAACATTATTTCCTGCTCTAGATTGCTCTTACCTAACTTTATAAATGTGTAAATTAATATTGTTGGAGTATCCATGTCAATGTAATTCCATTTAAAAATCTATCTGAGAAAATCTCATGGATATATTCTATTCCAAACCTTCTCTACATTCCTTAAGTATAAATTCTTTTTTATGCCTTATTCATAGCAAAGCACATCATTTCCTGCTTTATTTAGAATATAGTACCTGGTGAGATTTTTCTCATTCAACCATATCTTTTCCCTCTTGTCACTTAAGAAGAGACACATGTCTTTACCTATTTCCTCAGCAACAATTTTATTCCCATACCCTTTTCCCTTCTTATTTGCCTCATTGCATTAGTTTATGTCTCTTGTTTATAATCATTCGTTTTTCACAAACTCTTGTAAAGGAGCAAGTAACTCCCTAGAACAAAGCCACTAAATAACTAACCATCTCAATCTATATTTGGTCTGATATTATCTAACTCTACAATTTCTTTCACATTTCTGCCAAAATTCTGCAGCCAATGTTTGATAACTGTGATCTCTTCTGTAAGGCATATGGCATTTTGTGGGATTGTTTTTTTGCAGTACGCAGGCCTCTCACTGTTGTGGCCTCTCCTGTTGCGGAGCACAGGCTCCGGACGCGCAGGCCCAGCGGCCATGGCTCACGGGCCCAGCCGCTCCGCGGCATGTGGGATCTTCCCAGACCGGGGCACGAACCCGTGTCCCCTGCATCGGCAGGTGGACTCTCAACCACTGCACCACCAAGGAAGCCCAGCATATGGCATTTTGAAGAACAGCTCTGTTGGCAAAGGCTAAAAATAAAGCATTAAATATCCAAGGTGTTCAATAGCAAGAAAAGTGTTAAGACAGACCTCACCCATCCTGGAGCCTCACTATATGTCAGACATAGGATGAGGTTGATACAGGGTCTGAGCTATAAGAGTCAGGGATATTAGTTGCCTGCAGTCACTAACACCTGACCCATTACAGCTTGGCCTGCATGACTCGTGATTAAACAAATAGCCATTCTGATTTTAACTTCCTTATTTCTCTTAGTGGTATGTTGCAATGAGAAGTATAAAGAACAAGATAGTAGTTATAGGGTCAGAAAGTAGTGGATTTGGAATCTTGTCTAAAACTACTAATGAACTATGTAGCAGTATTTTACCTAAATCTTCCAAAGCCTCAGTTTCCGTTTCTGATATTTAGAACTTATTATGGGCCATTGTCAAGGATTAGAAATAATGTGTGTTGTATTACACAGGACCATAAAATTTTTAATTGCCTACTTCACTTAGGCCATCTATCCAGAGAATATGTCTCCTCCAGCCAACTTTGAAAGAAATAAGCCTCATAGCTTCCTACCCACCTACCTACTGCCAATGCTAATTAGACCAGGGGAGACATGTGACCCAAGCCTGAGCCAGAGAGAAATCTTAAACCTCTCTTTCTCCTGACTCCCCCCCTCATTTGAACTAACACAGGAAGAGTTTATCAGCACTTGAGAGTAGACCTTCTGCTCTATAAAATCTAAGTCAGGGTCTTCATCAGTGCAAGACAAAGCTAAATACAAGTTAAAATTATAGAAAAGCATTTGCACAGCCTGTCAATACACAGCAGAGAATAGTGCAGACGTGTTTATAAAAACAGGTTAAGATACCCAAAGGTGGAAAGTAATGAAGAGAAAGAGAGAAAGAGAAAGAGAGACAGACAGACAGAGAGATTAATTTAGCATACAATCACATCCAAGTGAGCACAATAGTCCTAGGTCTTGATGTTCTCTAGTTCTCATGAAATCTGGCTGTGTTTTAATGGCACGAAACCTTATACTCTTAACCCTCCTTTACATTTATTTATTTATTTTTTTGTTTGAGCTAATCTTAGTGAATCTTTGTCAAATAAATTTCAACTTCTGTTATTTACTTATTCAAAGGGGACTTATGATGACCTATTCTAGGCTCCAGAGGGCAAAAGTGAAAAAATTACATAAAAATCCTGCCCTTTGAAGTTTTCATTGCACTTCTTCTTTTACAATATTCCTCTCTCAAAACCTTGGAGTAATTTGTGTCCCTTACAGTTTTAAATTTCTCATCCAACTCATCAGTAAATCGGGAATTCTTACTTGTAGATATTGCCTATTCCTTCCGCTGACTCAGCCTTTGGTCAGAGTCTCGTGGCAGCATATATTCCTCTTGACACAGGTCTCTTTATCTTTTGTTTCACACCACTCCACACTGTCCTACAAATGTCCAGTCTTTGAATATGTGATTTCTTTGTTTTAAAAAAATTGATGACTAAGTGTTCTTACCACAATCAAATAAAATTTAAAATAAATTGATGACTTTTCACTTGTCCATAAGTCTAAACTCCTTAGCCATATATTAAAAGCTCACTAACATCAACTGATTTTTCCAACTAGATTTCCTACCAACTTCTAAATCAATTTCTCTGCATTATTAATATCATATATAATTTCATACTTGTATTTCTGTTTTGTGCTTGTATTTTATTTCTTTCCCAGAATAAAGTATTGTTTTTCTTTAAATTTTAACTTCTGGAAATCTTTTATAGACTCTGCAATAATACTTTCAAGTTTGAATCCTAGCCTTCTCAGTTTTTCAGCTACATAAAATTGAGGAAGGTATTTAAACAACTTGTGTCTCAGTTGCCTTACCTATATAAAACAGCACTTACTGCATAAGGCTGTTTTATTTTATTTATTTTAGGAATGTGGTAGACAGTCTCTAAGATGGACTCTAGTGATCCTTGGCTTTTTGGTTTTCATAGCCTTGTGTAATGCCAGCCCTTTGATTATGGGCTGAACTTCTTGACTTGCTTCTAATGTACAAAATATGGCAGAAGCAATGATGTCACCTCTGAGATTAAGTTACAGATGAGTGTGGCTTTCACCTTGGGTGCTCTCTCTAGTTCTCCATTGGATTGTTCACCTTGGAGAAAGCCAGCTGCCATGTCACAAGGTAGTTCTGTGGAGAGGCCCATCTGAGTGAACTTGGAAGCAGATCTTCTGAGGCCTGCCAACAACCAAGTAAGGTGAGAAGTGTGTTCTTCAGCCCACAGTGAGCCTTGAACTTATTGCAGCACTGACCCAGTGACAGTTTGACTACAACCTGATGAGACACCTGGAAGCACAGGACCCAGATAAGCTGTACCTAGACTCCTGACCCACAGAATTGTGAGATAATAAACATTTGTAGTTTTAAGCTGTTAGTTTGGGGCATAATTTGTTATCCAGCAATTAATGACAAAAAGAAGAATTAAATGAGATAATTTATGTAAAGAGCTTAGTAATACCAAGAGAATGTTAGCTGCTAGTTGTGTTACTAATACTCTGGGCCACATTCATCTCACTCTCTTCTGAATTTTCATGGATAAATATATTGCAATCCATAGCAATTCTATGGTTATAATTTGGTACCCTACATTGTTAAAAAAATTATATATATAATTCATAATTATATATATATTATATTTACATATATACGTTTATATGTTTGTATATGTATGTCTGCATATCTATATGTACATAATATATTATATGTATATAACTATATCAATATAGATATTGATATATGTATGTCTTTGAGGTCAAGACTCTTGGCTTTATCTTTCCCAAACACTGTGTTAAGCCTAACACAAAATGTGAATTTATTGCATGATGAATAAATTGATGCCAGATAGAATGACACACTTTGATCCATTAGGCTTTGCTTTAAGAAAACTCTGCAAGCTGCAGAACTGGTATTTCTGGAATCCATTTAGGGGTGACTGTGAACTGGGTCACAGGGAATTAAAAAGATGGAATTACCTGGTTTCATTTGAGTGAGCTGCGAAAATAGAGACAGCATAGTCTTGGTTTCCATAGTCAGCAGCATATAACCTTTTATTTAATATTGGACAAAATATAGATAATTAAGACCAATTTAATCATTTCAAATGTTAGTAAATACTAAACCCATATACCACTAATCTTGAAATCTTTTATTGTGTAGGAGGAAATTTGAATTGTTTTCTGTATGCTTTAAATGTTATCAAACAGCTAGATTATTTGTTTATGTGCCGTTTTTCATTACATCCATTAGTTTAAATATTACACGGTTGCACAAATTAAACTGATACAGACATTCAGTTAGAAACCTGGAGGCAAGTTTCTGACCCAAAAAGCACACAGATTTGGTAGACTGACAGATCTGTGCTCAAATCCAGGTTCAGTCACTCACTGAATTTGTGCCTTTGAGAAAATTATATAAATTTTCTTAAACTTGTTTTCTTATTGTCTAAAATTGGGGTAATGATATTTGCCTTGTAGAATTATTTTGGTGATTAAATTGGGTTATAAAATATCTACTACATAGAAATTACTTAGCCCTTGTTCCTACTATTTTTCATACATATTCATTGAAACAGTTCATAATTTAAAAAACATAAATCAACTCATTAGAAAATACCACAAAAATATCCAAGTTTAAAAATAATACCTGATGTCCAACTAATTTTTGTTGACTGTTCCATTGCGGCTAGCCTTGAATGAAACAGTGTCACAAAGCTAGGAACAAGAATAGCAGCCTAGCTGCCAAAAAGACTATGAATATGTTCTTTGCTCACCATACTTCTATGTCTCAGAGCAGTCAAATTATCCAAAGGAATTTTCCAAGGGACACTATTTTCATCATTTCTGAGGAAATGAGACATTGCTTAGATTTTCTTCCTTGAAGTTAAATTTTCCTACATCCTAAGTATATGAATAACAACTATCATGTATTTTTATTTCCTTGTCTTTAAATTGTCCCTCAAAATAACTTGGAGATTAACTGAACAACATAAATTAAGTGATAATATAAACACCTTAGGTTGAATAATACTAAAACAACAATAGTAATTTTAAGTAAAGTAGTTTCTGTATATATTTATACTAGCATTTTGAAATGGAGATTTAAAAGATCATCTGAAGAGTTGATTCAAAAGAAACCATTTTTTTCTGCCATGTTTGCAGTCACTCCTTTGCAATTGACCTCAATTTTCTAACATTCCTCTCCTTCCTTGTAATTTCTTGACAAGACCACAACCCTAGTTAAAAGCTAAACCCAAATATTCACCTACTCCATGCCTGTCATAGGGCTGCTAACTAGGTAAAGGAAAAAAAAATCTTTAAATGCTGAGTAGCCTTAATCCATGACCATAAATCTCAAATAAGCATGCAATCGAAACGGACCATCTTATCACTCGTACTGAATATATTAATACTTGCTTGCATAAAAATGACCATTTCATACCAGCTTTTCTATTCAATCTTTCAAAATGCTTCCCAACCTTCCAATGGCTCACCTATAACTCATAATACCATCACCATATATACATGAGCATACACACCCAGACAGAGAGCCACACAAACTCATAGCTGATATTTGCTTTGAAAACACCTTCATGTTCTTCCCATCAAACATATCTACCTTCTAACCACTTTCCTTCAGTTACAATGAGTTAAGTGCACTTACTCATGTCTAAAGTCAAATCCTTTCCTTGGGTCTGGATCTCAGTCTGGAGACTTTGCACTTGCAATCAAAATTTATCTCTTGAGTTAATAAATTTCTTTTTCTTTTTCTACATTTTGTCTATTAGCATGCAAACATACTCTAGTATATTCCATCCTAAAGATTCCACTTTTGTCTCATAATCCCATATTTTGACTCTCATTCACACAAAAATTTTTCAAAGTATCTGTATTCCTTCTTCTCCAAGCCTTACACCATTTTCTTTCCTCAACCTGTCCAATAAAGTGTCAGTGTTCATTTTTTCAATGAAATAGGCCTCATCAAAGTCATACAAGGACCTTGGATGCTGCAAAATCTAATACTTATTTTTCTGTTCTCAGCTTGTTCCAATTCTTAGTAACTTTCAACATAATTTACCAGTCCCTTTTTTTAAACATTCTCTAGGATTTTAAGACAATCACTTTCCTTGTTTTCCTCCTATAATCAAACTGCTCTTTTGCAACTCCTCAGCTACTGTCCTCCTTATTTAAACTGTATGTCTTGGTGGGCTCCAGGATTTCATTGTAGGCCCTTTATTCTCTCTATATTGAATCTCTGCCATACCATGACTTTAAGCAATCCAGACCCGATCTCTTTATGTATGACAATCTAGACACTTTTATAAATACTCCGACAAGTATGAAGAGTATAGTGAGGGTGTAATCATGAAACAGTTTTTTTTTCCAATTATTACCTTCAATGATGATATGTTAAATATCCCATAATAATATCTATGTCAGTAAACATACCTTCCCAGTCACATTCAGCTATTATACTAATTCAGCCAAACTCCAATAGTTGCTCACTGCATTCTGAACAAGATGAAAACTTCTCATCATCACGTAAAAGACTTTAATGAGCCAGCTCTTACTTAGCATTTTGATCCCATATCGCTCAACTACAGTCCCACAAGTCTCCTTTGTGTTGTTTGAAAACGAAGCCAGTTTTTACTTAGAGTCATAATACTTGCTACTCTCTTTCCCTGGAGCAGGCTATACCCATATCTTGTCACAGAGGCTCTCACATTTTTTTTCCTTTTATAATTTAGATCTTGGCTCAGCTCAGATATTTTCACCCTGTGAAAACTTCCTTGACCACTCAATCTACATTAGCTTTCCCCGTCTCCATTCTTTATAATATCATATAGCTTTAATTCTCTTCAGAACATTTGTCGCTATCTGAAATTAGCTTCTTCATTTATTTGTTTAATTGATTGCTGCTGTTACTCCCAATAGTATACCAGCTCCATTAGAAGGAGAATCTTGTTTGTTTGGCACAGATAATGGTATACATCCACAAGTTCTAATTTTTTTTCTTCTTGGACACATAGACTGTATTTCCTGCCTCCCTGGAAGCTAGATGTGGCCATATGGTTAGTGGCAGCCAATGGAATGTAGACGGAAGTTTTCCGCAATGCTTTCCTGCCTAGCTTTTATACCATCCTGAGGCCCTCGAGAATCTCTCTTCATCAACCAGACTGTTGTGAACAATCTAGTGACAGACACTGAGAAACCACCAGCAGGCAGGAGCCATGATCTCTGCATCAACAGAGATCCAAAACTCCTAAATCCAAAAACTCCTTTGGACTGCAATATGGGTCAAAACAGCTTGTAATGCATTAAGTCACTAAAATTTTAGGGTTGTTGATTATAGCAATTTGCCTACTTTGGCTACTATATCTGTCTTCTCCATTGCAATATTTACAGTACCCTTTAACATTAGTGCACAAAATGTGTTGAGTGAATGGATGAATAAATGATTGAATGTTTAGTAATTTATATTTGCAAATTTGAGTAGTTTTAAAAGCATATCCATGTCTAATATATTTAACTGAGAAATTTTCAAGCATAGACTTTTAGATGAACTCTAGTAGCTGCTTAGGACTAGTTAAAAAGGCTTAAATAGGGGCTTCCCTGGTGGCGCAGTGGTTGAGAGTCCGCCTGCCGATGCAGCAGACAGGAGTTCATGCCCCGGTCCGGGAAGATCCCACATGCCACGGAGAGGCTGGGCCCATAAGCCATGGCCGCTGAGCCTGTGCATCCAGAGCCTGTGCTCCACAACGGGAGAGGTCACAACAGTGAGAGGCCAGTGTACCGAAGAAAAAAAAAAAAAAGGCTTAAATAAAAGGAAGATTTAGGTAGGGTTATTAGATCGGTTTGAAAACCAACCACATATCCTTCAACTCAGACAAACTGTAGGAATGTTGTCCAAGAGAAACTAAGTGGGAGATACTTGACTCTCCTTTTCTTATTTGAGAAAAAATAAATTTCTTTGAATAACAAACTACAGAAATTGTTATAATTATAAAAAAATATGCCACTGATAGTCAGATGTTTTCTTTAAGTCTTGTTCCAAATGAAAATCAATATATTTCTTTATTTGAAGGTTGATAGTTAAAGAGTGAAATTTAGATAGTCTTCTAGAGTTATAAAAAAAAATCATAGAAGCCAATGCTTTACTAAGCTGGTAATTGTAACTGGGAAATTTAACTCAGTTTCCCAAAATCATAGTGACAGAAATTTGATCTGAAACTAGGACCCCCAGGTCCTCTAATACTTAGTCACTTTTTCATTTCCTGCCACTGTTGATTTTGAAAATTTGTTTTTTGCATAATGTGACTAATTTTGCCTTTTCCCTTAGATTACTTGATCACGCTGAAAGAATCCTCTACTTATCAATATTCTGAAACATGCCACAATTGTTTTCAGCTAACTTACAAATTATTGAAAAAACTTCAGTGCTTTGTTCACTAGGTTTAAAAGAACACCTAGATGCAAATAATAAATACAAAATCTGAAATATTTATACACTTAAAAACTATCTCAGGAATAAAGTCATCATTCCCTCTTTTCTCCTATTATCCCTCTTATCAGTGTCACCTGGATATTTTGATTATATCTCAACATTATCATTCATTTTATCTCCACCATAGTTACAATTCTAATTAGGTACTCTCATTATCTTTTGCTTGAGCTATTTCTGTAATATCCTGAAATTAACATAGTTGTAAGAGGTGATGTTTCCTCGTTGGTTAAAATGGACCCCGCCATGCACATCTCCCATAGCCTCCTAGAGCTTTGGAAAATTGTTGTATTAATTTGTTCAGTTAATTAGCAAAACTTTATTGAGCTCCTATCCCTGAGCAAGGTGCTATAGGCGTGGAAATCAACTCACTATTCAGCCAAGAGACAGATATTAATATAGCTTTATAAGTGCTAGAAACATAACTCATAGACATATGAGTTCACAGCTATTAAGAACAAGAACAAAAACAAAGACTTCCTAAAAGTATTGAAGAAATTTCACTGAGGAGGTGACAATTTAGGTGTATCTCAAAAAACAAGTAGACATCGATCAAATTAAAACATGGTTGAAAACACCTGAACTAAAAGTTTCAAGATAAAAAGTTCAAAATTGCCAGTAGTATGAAAAATTATAGAAGTTTAGAACATTGGGAATGTAAGTTAATTGGGGAAGGGAAGGTGATATGTTCCAACATCTGACATCACATATATGGCCAGAAGGTTCTTTATTTTCTGGCTGACTAAACAGGTGCCTTTATCTTTCTACATACCTCATGAGCCTCCTTCCCAGATCTACCTTCTTGATCAAAGAAGGTTAGAGAATGCTGGAGGAAAAGTAATAGGAGGCAAGTCTGGAAAAAAGGGGAAACCAGATAGTGAAGGCTTACATTTCTCTTTCTGAGATAATTTAAGTTTTATTCTTTAGGCAATAAGAAAGCAACAAAGTTTTAAATAATCAGGTTTATGGAGAGTGAGGTCAACTAGTGCTGAAACTAAGGACAAACTGGAGACTGATGTAAGGAAGGATTTTTAAAGCTCATTGCATGAAGACCTAGACTAAGGCAATGGAAAAGGAAGGATGAAAAGAAGCAAAATTCAAGAGTGATCCCTGAGGCCAGGGAAGATGTAGAATTACAGACTTTATCAACTGAATGAGGAAGCAGAATCTAAGATAACATCAAGTTTTATAGGATGATTAGCTGTGTATTAATAGAGATAACATATTTATAAAATAGTAATGCAAGCAGTGAAAGAAAGTGATTTACTTGAAGACTAAGGAGGTGGATAACAGGATACATTTTTAGAAATTCATAAGCCTACAACTAAGAGTGACTTTGGTTATTCTTGGGATTGGCCTGTTAATGTTAACATAGAAAATTTATCTCTTATATTGGAACTTCAGCTAAGCCTATTTTATGTTTGCCTCAAACATAGAATGATAAACCCCATAAAGTAATGTAAAATAGCACTTTTAAAAAGCTGAAAGGGGCCCTGTTGCTTTATATGTTCCGTGGGCCATAGACTTTTCAATCATTTTTAGAATAGCAGTTGTTCATCAGGTAACAGTTTGTGTAAGGAATTACTGAGAATACTTTTAAAATAAGATACATCTGAAGCTTAATGTGAGATAAACTACCTGATTTTTATTAAGCAAGATAAAGAAAACCATGAGGAAACCTAGTTTTTCATTTAAAAATACTCTTTATACATTATTAGAACTGTTAGTAAATTATACAATATATTAGAATATTACTACTACTACTAGAATACTACCAAGTAACTACTGAGTTTTAGTGAACTGTCAGTGATAAACATGAGTTTGTAACTGTCCTCTGTTAGGAGGGTAAATTTTATTTATTTGGACAAAATAACTTCAAGCTCAGTATAACCTTGGGGCTTGAAGCTATTTCTAAGTAATATCTTAAATGACTCTATCAGCTATATTTAGTTTATTCTGACTCAAGTTTGACAGATATCAAAAATAGATATTTCTACCTTCTTTTTTTCCTTTATGTCAAGTTAGCAAAAAAGCTATTATAGTTTCAGATATCTTGCTTATTTTAAAAGTGTTCTCAATAATTCCTTACACGAACTGTTACTTGATGAACAACCACTTTTCTAAAAATGACTGAAAAGTCTATGGCCCACAGAACTTATAAAACCCTAGGGCCCCTTTCAGCTTTTTAAAAGTTTTTTTCTTTTTTTTTACACTACTTTATGGGGTTTATCATTCTATGTTTGAGGCAAACATACAATAGGTCAAGCTGAAGTCTCAATATAAGGGATAAATTTTCTATGTTAACATTAATAGGCCAATCCCAAGAATAACCAAAGTCACTCTTAGTTGTAGGCTTATGAATTTCTTTTAGCTACTACTTTGCACCACAGAGTGACAGGGTTACATAGGCAATGCCTGAAAACCGCAACTGTAAGCAGAATGTTGCTTCTTAGCCAGGATCTGCTGGTAACTTGTGTCTGTTTGCTAAAATTAGCCCTAATATAGCTCTGAATTTCCTTTCCTCCAACTGCTCAACAACATAGTCATCTACTCTACACAGAACCCCATATTAGCAGCTTTAAGTATATTAAATATATATATATATATATATATATATATTTAAATCATAATAAAAAAGAGAAACCAAAAAAGACATGGAGACACGACACCTATTCTTGAGAAGTTTAATATCTACTTGGAGAGAGAGAGAGAAAGAGAGAGAAAGAGAGCCCACAGAGGTTGTAGTTATAAACAAAAAAGTGATAAAATTTGACCAAAAGAAAATCCTTAAGGAGGACAGAGTAACCAGTTTGCTTAGTAAAAATTAAGAAAATCATGGGAAAATGTCAAAGGTGAGATATTTTTAAGTAACATGTATTAATTTTACCTAATTAAAACTTCATTCTTTCTCTTTTGCAGCCAATGTCGAAAATATTAGAAAATTTAAATAAGAATATGTAAAAGTCAGTTATAACCCTACTAACTGGAGATAATAAACATGTCCCTGTGTTTCTTTGCAGCTCTTGCTCTTCTGATTATGTAATTTTATAAAGGCACCATGTTCGTCTCTGAGTGGATGTTGTGCTATGCCTCCCAGATATTCCTTCAGCCCAGAGGCATTCACTCCCCAGCTGCTAGGAGTGTGTCAGGGCTGTTAGCTCTCAGCTGGGTGGTTCTCTGAGAATCACAATCAAATGAAAAGATCCTTATGAAATTGGTTGAATCCCTTGTTCCAACCATGTTATAGATCAACAGCTTCTTCAGCTCAGTCCTGCTTCTCTTAGTTCCCTAAATGTGTTGATAAAAATGATAGTCTTCACAAGACTTCCTGTTAGCAAATGTCTATCTCAAAGTCTAGTTCCCCAAAAAACTTACCTAAAACACTATTAGAATGAATTTTAATCCATTTTCTCCCACTTGAAAATATTTATTATCACTCAGCTTATGAATTTAAAACTAGTGTAAAATATTTTCAGGGACTTCATAGTCTTTTATTCTATGAACCTATCATATTTTACTTAACCGTTCCTGTTATTAAATATTGAAGACAAAGAATTCGGGGTTTAAGATACAGAAACGCTGTGGGAAAGGAAGTATCTGACTTGATGGCTGGGAGGTAAAATGGGCAAGTGTAGAGAAGGAATGTATGTTTAACCTGACAAGAGCAGAGATTGTAAAGAGCAAGGATGGTAAGGTAGGAAATGCAACTGACAGTGGACCTCTGAAAGCAAAAATAAAATAGCTAGATTTAAAATAATGAAAAGAAAGAAAATTACTTGATAAAAAAAAAAAAAAAAAGAGCAGTGGAGGAAAGTTATTCCAAAGGTTGTAAGGGAATCAGGTGCACTGGAGAAACCCTAGGGGCAAGGAAGCGACTGGTTCCCTAGCACCATCAAGACCAAAAAAGAAAAAGTGTCAAAGCTTAGTAATGGATTAGATCTAATGAGGAAAATAGAAAGTAAAAGTGAAAGTGATTATAAGATATTTACCCTGGGGGACTAGGACAAAGGCAAAGCTTTTAAAATTAGGAACTGGTGACTGTTGGTAGCAGAAGATGATTAACTTACCCTCTGATAGGTTAAATTCTTGGTGTAAGGAGTTCCAAGAGAAGATAATGTATGGGCAATTTGAATTACATAATAGAAAGAAGGAGGCTATATATATAATGTATAATATACATATTTATTTACTTATATATAAATATTTATAATATATACATATTTTTTATCTGTATAAAATGTGCAAAAAATGAAAAAAAAGGTTTTACTTGTAGCAAAACAGAAAACAAAGCAGTGTTACAACAACTAGTACACATGAGTATGCAAGGCGCTGGAGTTTTCTCAATGAAGCAATTAGCATATTAACAGTTAGAAGTCTTATCTACATAAAAATATATATATATATATATATGTACATATATATACATACATACATATTCACAAATATTTTCTCCAAGAATATTATAATTATAAACTTCCCCAATAACTTTGAAAACTTAAAAATATAGGATATCAAATTTTGGGGTCAATAGCAGATTTTATATTTGTAGAGAAATAAGTACTTTATTTAATCAATACTAAGTTTAATTTCTCAACAAAAGCATAGACTAATTCTTATAACTGGACCAGGTTTGCCACATTCAGATATATTCTTATGGTATATTTGACATTAAATATAAGAAGATTAGAATCATTTGATGAATAAAAAATAATAAAAACCCTTTTAGAAAATTAGCTTGGAATCTTAAATTTGCATTATAATCAGTTTAAGGATTACTCATCTTTTGAACCGAACCATTGTGAAAATGGTGCACAAGTGCACCAGTGCATTGATAATTTAGTAGTACAATCCACTTTTCACTGATTATCTCTTCAACTTGCTCATGAAATACATTCATTTCTTATTTTCACACAAAAACTTCAAGTTACTTCTGGGAAGTCTCGGAGAACAGAGAGTTGTTGGTTATAACTTTAAGTTCTGGCCTTCCTGTCTGATGTTGCTTGCCTTAGAAGCCAATTGAGAGCCCCTTGGTTCTTCCTTTGCTTCCAAACCCCACTGACGTAAGGGTGACATTTGTGGTAAAGGTGTAATATTGCAATGTTCAAAAGCCACAAATAAGATGCCAAAGTGGTACCAGTTTTTCTGAAGCCTCAGTGAGTCTAAGGAAACTTACTTACAGAAATAGAAGGGACACTTTCCTGAGCTGCCTCACATTTTGTCACCTTGCCTCTTGTCACTTTGCTTTTGCCCATAAAATAACAACTCATAAAAAATGTCTTTTTCTCCTGCATTCTCCTGCAATTCTGTTCCCCAAGGTCCTGACACAAGTTTAAGATCTCTGAGACAAACGACCATGCTATTATTCCTGTTGCCTTTCCTCTCTATTGCATGTGCCTCTTAGCTCTCTTTCCCTCAACATCCTTAATAAAAATGATTCAGAGGAGTGATATCAGCAACATGGATAAAGAAAACATGCCTAGTTGTATCCCCCCTTCATCAACAGCAATTTGACAACCACCCATGGACACAGGTGCCTTTGAGGAAGCTGTGGAAATCAGCATTATACACCAAGGGACCCAGGAGGAGTCTTGTCCACTCACATGTTCAGTAATAGGTGTACAGATCTCCCAGCTATGGACCCTGTGGTAGCCTGTGAACTGACTCCAGTCCCTCTCAGCCATGGTCCAGGAGCCTATGAAGAACATTGCCTTACGCAATCACTCATGGCTGAAAGAACTGTTGTGAAAATCTAGGCTTCCAGGGGAGGAATTCCAACACACCACTGGAGCAAAAAAATACAAGTTTGGACATGTTGAATGGAGTAAAAGGAAGAGTTTGACCTTACCTATGAAAACGCTCCTGCAAGATGGCACATCTGAGGGTCAAGAGAGATCTTCTTGGACCAAGATTTCTTCTGCAGGGGAAGGTGAGAGGATGTGAGTGAGTTCACACATTCCCCAGAAGTGTGGGACATTGCAAAAGAGGCTCATTTGAGCTGCATGAGCAAGAAGAGGCTGGGGGAGTGGCAGATAAGAATCTCGAGGAAATTAAAGAGGTGTGGATCCTACTAATTACTTTGCAGACTCCATGAAGAAGCTCAGTGATGAGCTGCTGGGAACACCTTGCCAAGAATTCCCCCAACTAGCCCAAGGGCATCCCCAGTATTCCCTGTGTCTCACCCACAAACACCCCACCCTGTGGCTGGCTCTGTCCATGTTCCTGATGGTGAAGAGAGTGAGCTTTGGCAGATAGCCAGTGAGCACTTGCAGAAAGCTGGCCCAACTTGCAGGCCAGGGAGAGACCACAAGCAAAAGCAAAAGGAAGGTTGTCAGCACCTGGCCTGGTGTGTTGTAGGACTGGGAGAAGGCATACAAACTTAAGAATTCTGCCACAATGGGAAACAAGAAGCTTGGAACAGGCATATCCATAGAAGATCTGAGAAAGCCTCAGAATCTGTAGCAGGGCTGACAGAGGTACTTATCTTTTAAAAGCAGATAGTAAATTATGAAGGAAGTGACTATTACTACAAAGGCAAAGACAGCTACACAAAAATTCAAGAAACATGAAAAATCAAGGAAATGTGACACCATCAAAGGATCACAAAATTCTTCCAGGAACTGACTCCAAAGACATGGAGATCTGTGATTTGCCTGATAAATAATTCAAAGCAGCTGTTTAAAGGAAGCTCAATGAGTTATGAGAAAACAAAGAAAGGCAATTCAATTAAATTAGAATAACAATACATGAACAAAATGAGAAGTTAGACAAAGAGGTAGAAATCATAAAAAAAGAATCAAACAGAAATTCTGGAGATGAATTATACAATGAGTGAAATGATTATGCAATACAGAGCATCCCTGGAGTGCAAGGATGGTTAACCATACACAAATCAATCAATGTGATATACCACATTAATAGAATAACATAGATAAAAATCATATAATCATCTCAATAAGCACAGAAAATGCACTTGCAAAATAGAGAATCCTTTTCATGACAAAAGCTCTCAACAAACAGAGGAAATGAACCTCAACATAATAAAGGCCATATATGACAAGCTCACAGCTAACCACATACCCAGTGGTGAAAGGTTGAAAGCTTTTTGTCTAAGATTAGGAACAAGACAAGTGGGCCTACTTTCCCCATTCCTATTCAACATAACACAGAAAGTCCTAGCCAGAGCAATTAGAAAAGAAAAAGAAATAAAAGACATCCAAATCCGAAAGAAAGAAGAAAAATTCTCTGTTTGCTGATGATATGATCTTATATATAGAAAATCATAAAGACTCCACAGAAAAGAAGAAAAAAAATCTGTTAAAACTAACCAATGAATTCAGTAAAGTTGTAGGATACAAAATCAACATATAAAAATTAGTTGAATTCCTATACACTAACAACAAAATACAGATCTTCCTTGACTTGTGATGAGGTTACATTTTGATAAACCATCATAAGTTGAAAATATCAGAAGTTGAAAGTGCATTTAATATGCCTAACCTACCAAACATCATGCTTAGCCTAGCCCACCTTAATCATGCTCAGAATGCATTAGCCTAAGTTGGGCAAAATCATCTAACATAAAGCCTATTTTGTAATAAGATGTTAAATATCTCATGTAACTTATTGAATACTGTACTGAAAATGAGGAAAAAAAAAAAGGGTTGTATGGGTACAGAATGGCTGTACGTGTATCAAGTATTTACCTCCCATGTCTGGATGGGAGCTGTGGCTTGCTGTTGCTGCCCAGCATCACAAGAGAATACTATACCACACATTGCTAGCCTGAGAAATGATCAAAATTCAAATTTGAAGAATGGTTTCTACTGAACGCATATTGCTTTCACGCCATTATAAAGTTGAAAAATTATAACTCTAACCATTGTAAGTCTGTACCTGAAAAGAAAGTTCCTAAGAAAGTAAATCTTAAATGTTCTCACCACAAAAAAGAAGAAATGGTAATTATATGAGGTGATGGAAGTATTAACTAACCCTACTTGGGGACCATTTCACAATATTTAAGTGTATCAAATCATCACAATTTACACCTTAAACTTACACAATGTTATATGTCAATTATATCTCAAGAATGCTAGATAGACAGACAGATAGATAGACAGATAGGTAGATAAAATGATTCTTTGACTCCTACTGGCCCTTTACCAGACATTTCTTGCCGTATATTCTAACAGTGGCCACATTTACAGCTGGGATCCCCATTGCTTCTGTTTGGGTGAACATATAAGAGGCAATACCCAAACTTTGGAAATAGGAAAATTCAAACATATGCATCAGATACATACTAACTAGTAATGAATTGATCGCTGGTATTTAAGATATTGACATGTAAAGGCATGGTGCTATGATATGGTTATTATAGAAAGTAGGAATTTTTGCAAAACAAACATGCTGTGGCAACATTTATTTTTGGCACTTCTTTATGATTTTCTTTCTTTCTTTAGCGTTCTGGTTTTTCACCTCTTCTCCAAAGGCTTGGAACTCACAAAACTCCTGGGGAGCTTCTGAATCTAGTCTGCCTCTGCCACTACAACTCCAGGGGCATCTCATATGCAGAACCTATTTTTTTTTACAGTATAAAATAAAATTTGTAAAACCACATAAGGAAAACTTTCTTCATATTATTCTTCCTTACATCCCTGTTTTTTTCTTTTCCAATGCACAGCATAGCACTTTCCTTTAGTAAGGAGAGACAGCATTTATGCTGTGTGCAAGTAGGATGCTTTTTGATTTTCTTCCTCATAAGGAAGGAATATCATAAAAGATGTTGAGCTGATAGGTCTGAATAAATGGCCTATTCTATAACTGAAATACAGCTTATTTTTATAGGTAGGGTTACCTTCAAATTTGAGAGAGGTAAAAACATATGTTGAGAGTATGGGAATAAGAGCAGAAAGAAAAATGGAAAAAGGCTTCCTCTGACTTGCTTCTCCCTGTTTGTACCTGTATTTATTAATTTTCAATAATTATCATTCTAAGTGCTTTGGCGACAACAGTAGCAACATGTCTCACTGAAATCTTTGGAATTTGAGACAGAAAACTTCAATTTATTAAACTAAGCACGCCTACATTTTCCATCATGGGTGCTAACTCTCTAACAGTGGTGTAGCCTCACAAACTGTGCACATTAAAGAAACATATATCAAAGTATAACACTCCACGTCATGTAGGAAATGTCATTAGTGCTGGAGACTTTTTTCCAAAATATATATTGCAGTTTTGTTTTCATAGGGAGGGTGGGAGGGAGGGAGACGCAAGAGGGAAGAGATATGGGGATATATGTACATGTATAACTGATTCACTTTGTTATAAAGCAGAAACTAACACACCATTGTAAAGAAATTATACTCCAATAAAGATGTTAAAAAAAAAAAAAGGATTTTGTGTGGTGATTTTTTTCATTTTCTCTGCATGAATAGCAATTTCTTGTAGAATGACAGAGTAATATTTCAATAGTTTTGATGATTCTATATAAACTGACCCAAGTGGAATATGAATATATATAAACATATATATAAATATATATACACATGCACACACATATATATATATGAAAGGTTAGGCATTATGTGAAATAAAACCCAATCATGAGTGATTTGGTTTATAATATTAAATATTCTATGACTTAGAATGATTTTCAACCCAGCTTGCAGGGCACAGTGAATTGAGGGGAGTTACAGTGATGCTTTAAAAAAAAAAAGTCTTCTAATTCTTTCTTTCAGGAGGGGACATGACATTTTGGTAAATTAGAAAGTAGAGGGTGATGGTGACTTTCAGAAGATGTAAAACGCTTCACTTGGTACTAATGTACATAAAGCAGTTAGTTACTTGTCATGATGGGTGTTCCCTAAGGCAGTGCACTTTCTCCATTAGTATTTATATCTACATGCCATTACACATTGGGTAGCACTAAATAGATGAGATACGATCAGAGAATTACTCAAGTCATGTGCCATGAAGGAAAGAGATATTAGCAAACATTATTAGCATACAGGTGGAGCTGGATCTCTTAGTTTCCAGTGAGATATTTATTTTTAAATGCTTGCTGAGAGTAAAACATTTAAAACTGATTAATTAACCCTTAGAGAAGAAGTTATTTCTTTATTGATTGGTAAATATTTTTGGCAAGTGAACATGACCATGACAGTTTTGTTAGAGGTCATCTCTCCCTACCCTTTGCTGAATATCCTGCCTTCCTCAGCTGGAAAATTCAAAGGTCTCTTCTATTTGGAAAATATTACTAATATATTAAGAGAAACTTAATTAAAGGATCTCAAATATAAAGCCAATCATATCCTGTCACATCTTAGGCTTAGGGTATATATCTGAAATGAAAGCAAGATTATGTTATTTGCCCCTAAATATATTTTTCCTCATCCTCTCCCTCTCCCCCCATCTCTCTCTCTGTCTCCACCCTAAGATCTTGAATATTCATATCTCTTAAAAGATAATCTAGTTTCAACTTGGTTCTTTTCAAATATATGTTCTATTTAAAAAGCTATTAACTTTAGATTCATCAGCTTTTACAGTGAAATTATTAAAGCATAATCTGCCTCATTCACCGCAGT
Organism: Neophocaena asiaeorientalis asiaeorientalis; assembly: GCF_003031525.2. Lineage (NCBI taxonomy): Eukaryota > Metazoa > Chordata > Mammalia > Artiodactyla > Phocoenidae > Neophocaena > Neophocaena asiaeorientalis. The sequence continues at coordinate 3,067,270 of NW_020175387.1, read as the reverse complement.
TGCAGAAAATATTTATGTGTCTCATATACTCAAAGTATAAAAAGTTATTAGGGAGTTTGCCCTTTTAGCTAGTTCCCATAGGGTTCAAATTTTGTTTAGAATGTGCCACACGATATGCTGTTTACGTCTATGTAGGTCTCTATCTCATAATTATTCACGATGCATTTTCAGGCCAAGTAGATTAAACCTGTGTATATAACACTGAAACACTGAAATGCTGAAGCTTTTAATCAGCGTTATTACTGATATTTCTTTCAAAAATTTGAAAATAATCTTAGTTATCATTCATCTAAAAATCAGGGCTCTTTTCCAAATAAGTTACTATGTTCCATTATGGGGAAAGAGCTGAAAGAGCTGGTCAATTGTCTTAGAAATATTAGACTTATCTACACAAATATATGTTTAAAATATAAAAATAAAATATTTTTATATTAATATTGATTGGAAATATTGCTACTTAAGTAAATTCATTATTTCATTGCATACTTGGAAATTCCAAATATTATACAAGAATGTAACTTAAGTGTAAAGTAATTAATTTGAAGTTTTTAGACATACAGAAGTCCTAAATTTTAAAGAATTCATTGTATCACCATTCACCTAGTATAATTTTAGGGTCTGTACATATCTACCTGATGTTTGGTAATCAAAAATTGTCCATGTCTTAACACATACAACATTTCTTTAAATCATGTGTTCTGAGCCTTGGAAATTAACTATCATGGCAGCTAAATAAAAATCACTTCTACCTGTTATATTACTATGGCCACTTGGATGGTAAGACATGGATTTTAAAAAATTTGGATTATGAAATATAAATATATAATTCAAAATAGGATAGAAAGATGTTGCTGCACGTCCATCGGTGTATAAATTCCTCTTCTGTGCCTGTATCCCTGTGCAATATTATATAGAGTTGAGGCATCCAGTACATAGAGAAAGCACACAATGTCCTTGAAAGATCTTTTCTATTGTGAATCTTGGGCAGGGAGAATTTAGCCTTGAATATGTACTCAAGGAAAAATCTATAGAGAATAAAAAAGACTGAATAGTCTGAAAATATTTCTAGATCAACATTCCTCAAAATAACTCAGAGACAAAAATTCTTGCCAGAGAGATTTAAAATACTGCAAATGATGAACCACTCTGGATAGAATCTAAGGGTTGCCAGCCTTCCTTCCAACTATAAAATCCTACACACTCTTGTTTTATTGCTGCTTTCTAAATAATAATTATACAAATGTGCTTCTAAACACTATACCAGCCTTAGGAAAAATCTTATAAATTACCTAATGTAACTGACTTTATTGAATAGTGAATCACTACCATCTGCAATATATTGTTGTTGATTTTTTTTTCTAAGTAATTCAGTCATTGCAACCATAATATTGAATATAGCTATCAATTTCTAGGTCAAATATGAAAATCCAAAGCCATCTTCTTTCTAAATGTTAAGACGATAAGCAAGTCATTTTACAAGTAAAAATAAAACAACCTATCCCAACCTTTATGAAAAGCTGCCAACTCTTTCTTTCATCTATGGCATCACACTAGAATAAAAGTAAATACTAATATCTTTAAAATATCTCATTTAAAATAAAAATCAAGCCACACTACAGGGTTATAAAAATAAAATCATCTGAGTTATGTTTTAGGTTTTTACCTGGCTTTGTTACAATGGAGGAGAGAAATGAGTTGGGAAATTAATAAACACTCCACTTAACAGATGTTTATGGAGCAATTACTGGGTGAAAAATGCACCATTAGACAGGACTGACCACATAATTTGTGGGGCTCCGTGCAAAAAAGAAAATTTAGGAACGCTTGTTCAAAATTTAATAATTTCAAGAGAGAGACAGCAGAGCATTAAACCAAGCATGGGGCACTTCTAAAAGTGTGGCCCTGAGTAACTGCACAGGTCATATGCTCAAGAAACTGGCCTTGCTGCTGGACAGTATGAAGCACTAGGATGAATATGACTTTTCTACCCTGAGGAGAAATGGGCAAGGGCCTAGGGAGGTGTACTGTGCTCACCTGGAAGCTAAAGTGAATGATGGCTTTTAACTTGGGGAATCAGGAAATGTTTATAAAAGAATTAGAACTGGGCTTCCCTGGTGGCACAGTTGTTGAGAGTCCGCCTGCCGATGCAGGGGACACAGGTTCGTGCCCCGGTCTGGGAGGCTCCCACATGCCGCGGAGCGGCTGGGCCCATGAGCCATGGCCGCTGAGCCTGTGCGTCCGGAGCCTGTGCGTCCGGAGCCGCAACGGGAGAGGCCGCAATAGTGAGAGGCCCACATACCGCAAAAAAAAAAAAAAAAAGAATTAGAACAGGATCCGGAAAGATGTGTTGAGTTTATCATGATGAAAATGGGGAAATGAAACTATTTTAGACACGAGCATATAACTGAGTTTAAACTTGGGGAAAGAAAGGACAAGGTGTGCTGGATATAGTCTGTAGATTGAGTTCCTGTAGACAGGAGAGATGAAGTTAAAATTATAGGTGGGGATCAAAACAAAGAATTACATGAATGCTAGTGTAGTGAGTTTGAATTTCACCTTGTAAGCAAATGGAAGACTTTGAGTAACATGATCGCAAGCAGGCTGCAGGGTGAAATAGGAGGAGACAGTGAGGAGAGATACTAGAGTCCAATGTCTGATTACTAAGTCAGTTATACTAGTTATCAGAGCTTGGATTAGAGAGACAGCAACAGAAGTAGAAAACACAGGATAGTCATGAAAAGCACTGCAAATGAAATATTGGTATACATGAGAGGCAGTGGAGAAGGATTATTTAAATGACGATGACTTTCAATCAACTCAGCAAAAAAGAAGAAAAAGCAAGTTTTTTGGACATTTCAGAAATCATTCCCTGAAAAAGTAAATGAGTCTATTAATAGACTTGGAAGTAGGAAATGTGCAGTGCAATAAGAATAGAGACGCAGACATAGAGAACGGACATGTTGACACAGGTGGGGAAGGGCAGGGTGGGACGAATTGAGAGATTAAGATTGACATATATACGCTACCATGTGTAAGATAGATAGCTAGTGGGAACCTGCTGTATAGCACAGGAAGCTCAGCTCGGTGCTCTGTGATGACCCAGATGGGTGGAATGGGGTTGGGGGCTGAGAGGGAGGTCCAAGAGGGAGGGGATATATGTATACATATAGCTGATTTACTTCATTGTACTGTAGAAACTAATAACATTGTAAAGCAACTACACTCCAATAAAAAAAAATTGTCATTGTAAGCCACTAAAAAAAAAAGAAGGGATTATTTGACCATAAATTTAAGGATATTGATTTTTTTTAAAAAAATGAAGATAACCATAAAATTAAGAGCATGGACAGTTCCATCTATAAGTAGGTAACACTTAAGAAAATACATTTTTAGGTTACTGTTTCTGTAGCAGGACATTCAAGGATCATGTATGTGTATCATATTGTCTGGATTGAACATATTTTCAGCAAATTTAGCAACGTCTGATTCTGTGTTAAGAGGTATATGAAAATGACAGTAATCCAGTCATCTTTTTTTGAATTCCTGAACTCCTTCAAACTAACAAACATGTATAGATCACCTTCAAAGTACCAGGCACAGTAGAAAGCCTGGGACAGAGGAGGGGTGGGAAGGGACATGAACAAGAAAACATGTCCTCGGGTGGCCCATAGTCCTACAGGGAAACAGAAGATGATAAACATTCTGATTGCAGGTTGAGGCACCCAAAGGAAAGAAGAAATAAGTCTTTCTGAGTGGAAAGAAATCAGGTTCACAATCATGATCCTTGTACAGAATCTTTAAAGGGGCAATTTTGCCAGTCTTGAATGTATATTTCACTGTCTGTATACATTAAAATGTAATGGAATTTGTAACAAACTGTTTTGTTACAACTCTTCTGAAGACAAATATAATCAAATCAAATACTTGAGTAATAATAAAATATTTTTCATTTAAATATTTTATACCTAAATATTTTATACCTATAAAATAGGTATTTTATACCTATTAAACATAGACCAAGTGGTGTCTCAAAATTAAGAATGTAGTAGACTCAGGGTTTTAAAAGCATAGTCCTTGTAGCTTTTTCTGATTTTTTTCCATTTCATAATCTTAAATATATCTTTTTTTTAAGCTCAAAATCTCTGTTAGATATACTTTTATAACATGCTCTAACTTTGCAAAATTGAGCCATGTGTATTTTAGGACAAATATGGGGGAAGCTATGTTCAATACCAATGTCTATACCATTTAAACAATGGAAGCATCAGGTAAGTAACAACATTTGGACAGCAAGTCAATATGACTATGAAAGGTCTCCAATAATGAGCAAATTCAGACCAATACACGGTTTGAGTATTTGGCCTTCTTATTGACAAAGGTTGCTTTCAATCACACTGTATCTATTACCATATCAATCATCACTCTAAACGAATACAATATTATCATTGGCAAAGACATCACTTAAGCTGAGAAAGTAAAGATTCTAAACAACAAAATAATGAAATGTAGGTTGTTAACAGCAGGAAAATGAAAAATATACCTTAAGGATCTATTCATAGGAAAGTAAAAAAATTGGGGACCGACAGAAAAAAAAAGGCTTACTTGCTCACAAAGACCTTGAAACAGAGTACACTTAATATCACACCATTACTTATTAAAGTTAATGCAGCAGGGTATTTGGTATACAAATTAATATATGGAATTGAACTGATAAAATGATTTACATAAAGGATTAAAATATTGGCAGCTTTATAGAGTGAAATGTCACTATTTCGTTGTACCTTCAAGTTTTACATTTCCTCCTTTGAATCCCTGTCAGTCTTCATGAACAGTGGAGAGTTTAATCAATGCTTGAGGTAGCAGTAGCATACCATTGAATATTTTTCTTGCTAATAATCTAAATGATGTTTAGTAAACATCATAAAGTAAAATGACAGACACATACACCCTAATTATCATATTACAAATTAAATAGGGTTCCGTGTTTTAAAAAATGCTGTGCATTTAAAAGAAACTTGCATTTCCACTAAATAAGCTGTCTTATAGTTACCAGTTTAGGCTAAGGCATTTAGTTTACAACAAGAGATTCAAAGATCAGGAAATTCAAAATATGTAGTTATCACAATTGAAGCCATGTTTTCTTAATTCTGTGATGCAAAGCTCTTGTAGAGTCAGACTCTGTGTGTGTGTGTGTGTGTGTGTGTGTGTGTGTGTGTGTGTGTTTAAATGTTTTTCAAAGATTTGGATTCAGTTTGCAATTTTATTCCAGTGTAAAGAAACATCCTATTAAGATTCACTTTGATTCAGATAAGCGAAGGAAAGGGTTGTTTCTCAACTTAAAGAGATTTCTATTTAGGTTAATTTATTATAAACCAAAACAATATTCAGGAAACAAAAGAGGGGGAAAGATGGCATAAAATGACAAAGGAAATCAAGAGAAAAATTTCAAGAAGATTCAGGGGAATGAAGGGACCATGTGGAAGAGCATGACACATTTGGCCATTAAGGAAAATCATACAAATGAGTGTGAGAAATGGCTGGACAGTTTTATGGTGGGGGTAGGAAGAACGTGCAAAGTGTGGAAGCATAAAGGTCACAGAGAAGGGAAATGGGAGGAAAGAGGCTTATAGCAATCCACCTTTATTAGGCCAATGATTACTACTCACCTAGAAATTGCTTCTCAGGTCTATAAAATATCTGAGCTTTTAAGTAAAAAAGGAAATACTGTTCCTACTTATGAATGCTTTAAATGACCAGGATGCATGGTTTTGAGAAAATATTTTAACTGGAAGATGAAACTTCTTTTGATTACAAAATAATTCCTGGAGATTAACTTTTTTGGGTTTTTTTTTTGCTGTTATAAGCACATTTAAAGTCAAGTTTAAAATCTCTATATAACGAGAAAAAATAACAAAAATTAGTAAGAACATTTTACCCTCAATTGTAACTATATTTGCAAATATATTTCTTTTCACATATTTCACTAAATATTTTACATAGACAATTATCATATTACTCCTCTAACCAATGGAACTAGCATTAAACACTGGTCTGGGCCCTTTATTAAATCACAGTTTGTATCTAGCAAATCTTAATGCCAATGAAAACTTTTATTATTTCATGAAGCATATTGCCATAGGACTTAATGAAAGCTTTATAAAGCCAGAATACCATATTTAATATCTCCTTTTAGAAGGACTAATTTATTTAACTAAAAAACTAGGAAAAAATGGAAAATAAAAAATGTGAGACACATTTTGCAATCCTAACACTGAAGTTGGGATGATCAGATTACCTGGGCATAACACAGACAGATTCTTATCTGATCACAATCTAGAAATAGGAACCAGGAGACACTGAGAGGGGTTTCTAATCAGTGTGAAGAGAGAGATTGCATGTAGAGCTATTTTATTTTCCCCAATATAGAATAAAGAATTCATGACAGAGAAATTAGTTTAAGGAAGACATGTTGCTTAAATGTAGGGGGACAAAAAAAACTAAAAATGAGCAAAAAGATAAAAATACCTAGCAAGAAGAAAAGCATTCTTTCTAAGGGATTCAGAAAGAAACTCTAAGAGGGGCACATTGTAAAATCCTGATCCGTCCAAGCTATAGGCAGTGAAAAGGGGCGAGAGACAGAGAACAACTGAAAGCATTTAAGTATCTCTTATACCTGGATCTCAGAAATATTGCCTAGTCATTATCAAAAAGCAAAAAGTAAAATGTTAATAATAGTAGAAATAAAATAATTACTACACGATAATAAATCAAGCAGGATTTTAGAGACCAAAACGTTACTGTTTGCAAATTTATTTTCTCATGTATCAGAGCTGAAATATCTCAGAAGACTACTGGTTCTAGCCAAAGGTCTCAAACTGATATAGTTTCTGTGTTTTTATCCCATAGAAGAAATATGCGACTACTAGGGAGTTTCAAAAAATAATTATAGCAACAAAAATAGCTGCTATGGGGCTTCCCTGGTGGCGCAGTGGTTGAGAATCTGCTTGCTAATGCAGGGGACACAAGTTCGAGCCCTGGTCTGGGAAGATCCCACATGCCGCGGAGCAACTAGGCCCGTGAGCCACAGCTACTGAGCCTGCGCGTCTGGAGCCTGTGCTCTGCAACAAGAGAGGCTGCGATAGTGAGAGGCCTGTGCACCGCGATGAAGAGTGGTCCCCGCTTGCCACAACTAGAGAAAGCCCTCGCACAGAAACGAAGACCCAACACAGCAAAAATAAATAAATTAATTAATAAACTCCTACCCCCAACATCTTCTTTAAAAATAGCTGCTAAATATATAGCCAATGTTCATATCCTTAAGACAATAATAGCTAATGCATATACCTATATAAACACATATTTTTATTTAACGCCATTCAGTTTGGGTATTCAAGGGAGAAATATTACCATATAATTGTTTTATTCAGTTTTTGCCAATCCCAGTTTCTGTTATTTACAAATTTTTGTCAAGATGCTGTGCAACTCTGCTCTTTAGGGGAATTAAGGTAAACCAGTTTGTTGGGGGGAGGTGATAATATGGTGGCTATAGTTTAATGAGGGCTAGTTGTCATTTGAATAAATTTTCCTAGTTTATTCCAGTTCATGTAATTCCAGTTTTGTCTGAGGTAACAGCTTGTGATTACCACCCACCCAAGCTATGATAAGATAGGAATCTTTGGCACCCCATGAGGATACAGGACAAGCGCTTATCTCTAGTTCATCTGTGCACCCCAGAAGTGTTTATTGAAGTACTTCTGCAAGGCAACTTACATATCTTGTTCGTAAACTTCACAAGAATCTTGCAAGTAAATGATTATGCCCATTTCACCGATGAGGAAATTTATGCTTAGTGAGGCAAGTGACTTGCTATTGGTCACAAGCTCAGTGAGTGGGCACTGGCTTGTACAACTTTAGAGCCCACATTATCTCTACCTGGCTCTGCAACCTCAAATAGGCAATATCAATCATCTTCTGATGATGATTACAGATTTGATGATGCAATCTTATAGAAATACAAGTTTGAGCCTAATGCCTATGGCAGCAGGCGTATAAAAAGAAAATATTAGAGGACTGATTAGAAGTCTATGGATTACTGTACAACATTAGAGGTGCAACATAAAGGTTTATATGAAGATAAAGAAACTTGAAATGACCAAAATATTTTTTGGGGTGAGTTATACAGAGTTACTGATATCACAGAATATCTCATTGTAAATAATAATTTTAAAAAAATATATACATATATATACAACATATATATGTATGAAGGTGTATATGGTATATGTAAAACATACTTTATACATATATATACATTTTTTTCATCCATTCCTTAAAATTGTATACATTTTTTCCTCTTCAAAATAGGATTTTTGTTGTGGTTGCATTGTGGTTGAGAAAAAAATGCCCATGTACATATGACTAATATGATGTAAGAAAAAGAACTTAAAGTTCTTACTTTTCAAACCTTATACAAGTTGCTATATTCCTAAAAGATGAGAGATCTTCAAACAACCTCTTAACATCTGGTCACTTTCCTTTACATATATGTAAAACTAAGATAATACCTGGATCTAGAGATAATCGTGAAGACTGTATGTGTGCAATAAGGAGTGCACAGTGAGGAGTAGGTTTCCTTTCCTTCTACTTATTACATCATAGACTACCTTGTTAGGCAGTGATTATTCTTCTCTGTATGGTGCAGGTCAGCAAAGGGGATTTGTTCACATTACCAGTTTAAGTTCTACCACATTGTGTTTTACCAAATTGGCAGATAAAAAATTACTTTCTGAACTTTTGGAACTAGACTATCCAAGGTATCAATTCTGAAACAAATCAGAGAGAGAGAAACCATTTAGGGGGGTAGAGAGAGGAAAGCTAAAAGAATGAGGACCATTCTATGCTAAAATCATGGTGAAGGCCTGAAGTTAAAGCAGTCTGGAGAAGCCTCCTTTTCCACGAGAGAAGTAGCACACAAATCAGTGGAAACTCCTACCCAGGAAGTAAAATCACCTACACAATTCAGTCACAATTTTTGTTTCTTTGATGATTTGTTTTTATGTTTACTTACATGCTTAAATTTTTAGCTCCAAAGGAAAAGAAAATGGGAACTCCAAAGAAAAAGAAAATAATTATTTAATTAGTTCAAGATTATACTGAGAGTTTGTGATGTACTAGGCACCACGCAAGATATTAGGGATGTTGGCACATATCACCTAGTAATTTCATGGAGAATCTAGGAATAATTATGAAGGAAAAAAATTCCAAACTAGGGGAAACATTTATTTAAAGATGAATTGATTCTTTAATTTTAGATACAGCTAGGTTTTCTTTGATCGTTTGTATTTAAAAATTATATGCAAATGTCATGTTTAGAATAAGGTTTATAGTTTATATATTGTTTTCTAAATATCAGTTCTTAAAACTCAGTTTTTAAACTCTACTACATTCTCAAATCATATGCTTAGATTTTAGAAACATGATTTCTATTAAAGCCAATGGAAATAGTGTTGCTTCATACTCCAACCAGTGCTTTGAAAAATTACCTCTACTAAGTATTACACGTCTTTCCAGCTGTTGATATTAATATTTACCAAAAGTTGAATTTGGAAAATGTCCACAGATGTAAACAATTTTATCAGAATGTTCTTTTTCCTTCTTTGTGCATAAACAACCATGTTGAATCATCTGAAGAGTGTTTTCAAGGAAATTAAAATTTTTCATAAGTTAAAAATTGTTCTTTTTAACAACTTAATTTTCCTGCAAACAAGAAAACCATATACATAAAAACAGCAGCAAATACTAATATTATATAATCTAAAGATAAAAATATATCAGAAATATATTTTTAAAAATTTATTACACTTGAAAAACTTTTCCTAAAATTTTATGGAATTTCTACATATGGAAAAAGAAACACAAATTGTACAATATTCATGTGAAAATACTTGAACCTATTTTGAAGGCAAAATCTGAGCAATCAGTTTCTTGCTCACATAAGACTAAGGTTTTTCACAAATGGAAATTAAGGTAATAAGTTAACATTAAATAACTTCATATGATGATTTTGATTATGAAGAATGACAAATGTTTTATTGTGCAAGTTAAATAATTAATGGTATGCTACTAATCCAAGGTGTCTGTTTTGATCATTTCCATTTCCTCCTCAGGGCTAACAAAGTGGCACCTTCCAAGCAAACAGTGGATCTAGTTGTATAATTTATTAATAGTAATTTAATAATAATAATAATTTCAACATTTTGTATTTGTATAGCACATTACCATTTACAAGGCATTTTCTTTTACTCTGTTTGTCATTCAGTCTTTTTAAGAACAACAAATTACCTATGGCTGCAGTCAGGTAATGCTCTGTGACAGATTCCACTGCAAACAGTAATGCCTAGAATGACACAACCTGGAAACCACCCTTCCAGATCCAGTCCCCACCTCCCTGCCTTACCCAAATCTATTTGTTCCCATGGCTTCCGCTATGTCCACTACAGTAGTCCATTGTAATACATAATTATGAATGCTTCGTTAGATATCTGTCTCCCCCACCGCACTGTATGTTTCTTGAGTCTGGGCCCTTTATTTTTTCCCTGAGTATCCTGTGTATCCTAAGCACACAGTAGGTTTGAAAGCTTTTGATATGATGAACTTAATGAAGCCTTAATTTTTAGCTCAGGAAACAAAGGCTAAAGGGGACAAAAGTCTTGTTTCCAGTACAAATTTTTAGTCCTTTAGCTCTAGATGGAGCTGGGCTCTGCTTTGCAATATAAAATTAATTTCATGTGGGAATTGACTTATTAGGAAATTAATGAGTTCAACTAATGTAATGAAAGAAAACAGAAATGAATGAATGCATAAATTCTACTAAATAATTATGGTGTTTACTGATATCCAACAATTTTTCAGTCTTCAACTTTGCTCTTAGCCTAAATCATCAACCCAGGTCATTTGTATGACGTGGTATAGTGTAAGCTCTGAGATCAAATTCTTTGGGGTCACAACTTGGCTCTGACATTAGCTGTAGGATCTTGGACAAATTACTTAACTTCTATGTGTCCCAGTTTCCTCATTTGTGAAATATGAAAAGTAATATTATCTTCTTCCTCAGATTGTTGTTAGAGGTTCCTTGAGTTAATACAGGAAAAAATTATACAACCTAGTACTTGGCAAAAAGAAAATTTTCAATAAATGTTATCTATTATTATTACTATTTTATATTTATTTTTATCAGTGTTTGAACAGTTCAGATGGTCCTGGACTTGAACTACCTCTGACTTTTCCAATTAGCTGTTGCTAAATATCCTCTGAAAGGTAGCCAGCTCTAATACTCACCCTAGAGAAATTCAATACAGTTGTTCTTAGTGGCAAGATTTTCTATTCAGAACATTTTTGTTTTCTTGTAAAATTGAAGTGCAGATTCATTTCAATCAAAATTTTCAGCAAGTTATGTGTCCATTAATGAGGTAGAGGTGAAGGTGGAGAATTTTGCGTCGTCATAAGTGAATTGTTTATACCCATGTTTCAAACTTACATTAGTAAAATTCCAATTAGTTTACTTTGAACTGTCTCTTTTAAAGCACATATTGATGTTTTAAAATAATGCTCAGCTTTTCTCCTTGCCTTGAAGCTATTATCTTAACTGAAAAGTAGGTGATGAACAAGGTCACCCTGAATCTACAGGCAAACTGTACTTTGAAATAAGAAAAAAAATCTGCATTTCCAAAGTTGTTACTAATAGCTCACTTTATAGCCATAGTTCTATTTTCTTGTATCTTTTACTTTAATTTAGCCAAGATCATCTCATTATAAAAAGTATCAATAAATGTATATTATTCAACTATTTTTTTTTTTTTTTGCTTTTATTAGTTAGAAACAACCTGCAACATTATTTAACTCGATTTTGTTTTTAAATTCCATGAGTGGTAAGTGGTTCAAGGTTACCAAAGGTTCTTGGACTAAACATTGTATCTTTGCCACAAGTCTGTGTTGTATTTTGGCAGATATTAAGGGAGGCCTTGAACAATTTAAATAGCCTAAACAAAATCTTTAAAATAGAACAATTCATCTAGCTGCTTTGATTTATGCCTACATTGCATAAGCTAACTGGGTTGTCTAAAATACATGCTTGACTATCTGGTTTCCTAACTTATCTAATTATTTGACTTTACATAAGCTGTCTTAAATGGTGTTGGTCACCTGAGGATATAAGAGCAATTATTTTAGAGAGAGTAAATAAAAATACAAGTCAGGGATTTCATCCAACGGAGTTTGTTGTAATCATAGGACTATGAATTAAGTGTACAGGGCCCTTTAATGATGAAGGGAATAGAGTAAGTCATTGTCTTTTTTAGTATGATGAATATTTATTCAGAACTGTCATGGATAGTTACTACATACTATGTCATGTTCATTAAACATGTTATACATCAGTCCATCAGGGAGAGAATCAAAAGATCTGCTAGAGAAAAATATGCTTCACAAGCAACAGAGGTCATCATTAATTCAAAAATAGAATACACCATTCAAAACAGTATTATTTTCCTGCTCCTCTCCCTGCCCCCAACCTTCAAAATACAGTAAGATGGCATCAAATACAAAGTGCAGCACGAATAAAATCCATGATGTACATATTAGAAAATCGGAACAGGATGGTTACATGCTGATAGTTGAAGCCTTTGGTACACAAGATTATAAAAAAGAAAAAAAAAAAAAAACATAGGGCTTCCCTGGTGGCGCAGTGGTTGAGAGTCTGCCTGCTGATGCAGGGGACACGGGTTCATGCCCCAGTCCGGGAAGATCCCACATGCCGCGGAGTGGCTGGGCCCGTGAGCCATGGCCGCTGAGCCTGCACGTCTGGAGCCTGTGCTCCGCAACGGGAGAGGCCACAACAGCAAGAGGCCCGCGTGCTAGAAAGTAACTAGTAACTAGACAGCATTACCCCAATTCACTACTTCACAAATTATATTATCATTATAAAATGTGGATAGAAACGGAAGGAGAAGAAAAAGGAGGATCCGGAAGGCAAGGAGAAAAGAAAGCATGTACTGTTAAGATCTCTACAGCAGAACGTAGACCACCTTCCATCAACTTTCATCACAATCTGTTGAAGAAAATATAATATGAGGTAGCTTATTAAAAAATTTAAAAGTAAAAAGCAACTCATTTCAAATAAATTTACATTTTCAAAGCAGTTCTGTTAATCTTGAATGCTTATATCCTGAGCATGGTATACTCATAATTTGCTTGTTGAACCAGGTATGATCTGTACATATTGAAAAGGTCATCTCCTTTGTTTTCAATTTTATCTTTAACTACTAAAAGAAAAATAGAAAATGACTATGAAACATTGAAAAGAAACCTAGCTAGGATTTGGGGTTTTTTTGGTTTTGTTTGTTTGTTTGTTTTGGTTTTTGATATCAGAATAAGATTCCTTGGGGAGGAGAAAGGATATAATCCCTGGGGAGCATAGTTAACCATTCTAGGGACTTTTGGGGTTAAGAGTGTTACATCTGTGAAGAGCTATCTAATACAAAGGAGTATTAGTAACATCTTCACTGCTTCTTTCCCAAGGGTTAACTAATATTTGTTGATTATTTTCCCTTTTCTGTCAAGAATTACTACAGTGGGGAAAGTTAGAAGATTTGGATTTATTTAGGGCATCCACCAGTCATACGAACATAGACAATTTTTACTAAAGATCACTTTTCGTGTTCTGAAAGTGGGGACAATAATATTTTTCCTACTCTCAAAAATCAATTTCTTAGCGGGTATAGTGATATAATACATGTAATTTTTTAAAAATCTGTAGTATGTGTCCAAAATCTTCTAGAAAATTATGATTCTTAAGTAAAGGAGGTCATCATTAATTCAAAACAGAATATTCCATTGGAAACAATAGACTTTTTTTTCTGCTTCCCAACCACCACTCTGATTTTTTTTTCTTACTTCCCATGGTATCACTCTCCCCAACCTTCTTTGTACTAAAAAGAAAAAAAATTATTTTTGTTTGAAAAAATGTATGATGTAACTGCTTGCTAGGATGGAAACAAAAATTGGTAGAATAACAATTGTTTAGGAAACTGACTTGAAAAGTACAAGTAATTACCATATTTGAGCAGGAAGAAATAGAGATTTATATATATTAATTTAATATATAAAGTTTTTAATGTATATAAAAAATAAAGACCAAGTGTAAAACAAAACACAACAAAAAACCTAAAAAGGTAGTATTTTTAGAATGATCTCTCCTACAATGTTGTTATATAGCATTTCTATAATGATATAGAATATTTATGGTCAATGGACACAGGATATAGTATAAATCCAAGAAAAAGATTCCAAAATGTCAAAAGAATCTCTAATTTTTTTTTTTTTTTTTTTTTTTTTTTTG
>NW_020175387.1:3001602-3052806 GCF_003031525.2 Neophocaena asiaeorientalis asiaeorientalis | reverse complement strand
TCGGCAGGCGGACTCTCAACCACTGCGCCACCAGAGAAGCCCTCTAAATATTTTTATGTCTTGTATTTGAGAACATTTCATTATAATTCTACAAACATAGGCAATCCATTTATGACTTAATAGAAATCTACCTAGATTATTTTCTTAATAGTAACTGATTTTCTAGCCCTGCCAGGTTATAGTCTCCTGCACTTAGTTATCTGAATTGGAAATAGGAGTTAGCCAAAATAGAGAGGCTATGCATTTAACATTGGTTCATTATCGAAAGAAAAATAAAAAGAAACCCATAAAGTTCCAAGAAAAGTTACCTCTATTTTTGCACTGGAGTTTGTCTAAAATGAGTCCTATTTTCCAGTTTTATCAATTTGCTATTTCATTGCCCATTGTTATTATTTTCCCATTTAGAAATTCTTGACATCACCTTGACTTTCCTTCAGTTCCTAAGTTCCTGTTATTTCTCCTTTCACACATCTTTGAGATTTGATTGCTTCCCCTATCCTCATGCCGCCAACTAATCTAGGTCCTTATTGCTTCATAGCTGGATCACCAAGATAGCCTCATAACTGATCTCTCTGATAACTTTCTCTCTCCTCTAATCTATCTTGCATACTTTCAACAGATTAATTTTGTAAGGGCCCATCTTTTTTACTTCCTAGGTCAAAAATTGAAAAGGGCTTCCTGTTGTCTACCACATTGAATCCAAATTCTTCCGCCTGCCTTTCACTGTGGTTTATTATCTCTTTCTTCCGCTTGCAAACTTACAGCCCTGTGCCAGAAAACCTGTCAAAAATGTCTCCTCTTTGGCTTTTCCAAATCCAGTGGTTAGTCTGTAAATTTGCCATGTATCCCTACTCCTAAACTGCATCAAACAGGAAGGCTTTCTTTGCTTCTTTTATTTCCAAATTCCAGCCATTTTTAAAGTCCAATTGTTTCACACATTTACTGGAAACCATTATTTTATATTGATCTCTTATTCCTTTATTTGAAGCACTTATTTTCAGTTTCATTATGTTCAGTATTTTATGCATTACTAATTAATTTTCATTTATAAAACTATACACTCAGCCAAACAACACTATGCTTATTGTTTTATAAACATAATCTTATTTAATATTCACAACAATCCTAGGAGGTAGAGGTTCATAATGCCTATGGATTAACACCTCAAGATTCCAGAAACAATGAATGACCCAGAAGATCCTCTATTCTCCCCACAAAGAAATATTTTATTATGCCTAATTTATGGTTGCCATGTTAAGCAAATACAAATATAGTAATAAAAATATTTGAATTTCAATTAAAAAATCAAATATTTTTGTATAAGTATGTCGCATGCAATATTTGAGACATATTCATACAAGAATATTATTCATTGTTTACCTGAAATTCAAAATTAACTGGCTTCCTACATTTCATTTGACAACTTTAGCCTAAATCTGACATGGATCCCAAAGACTTTTCGTACCAAATAGCATCTTTTCCATAGATTTTAAGAATATGGACAATAAAAATGCTCCTCTTCTCCCAGGCTCAGCTTATACTTTTAGTGAAAGTATAACTAGAAGTGTGCGCTCTGAGCTTTCTCCTAGATTGCTCCAAACACATGGTTATTAGACATAAAAAACAACCAAAAAAAGTAATATTCAAAGCAAGATCTTTGGACCAAAATAGAATTAATATACTAAGCTGTGAGTGGGGCTTAAGCCACATGTTCCTAGATCCTTGGTCAAGAAGCAGAATGAGAAGCCCAGGTGACCAGCGCATGAAGGACAAGGGAGAATAATGATCTGAGCATGAGACACAGTCAGGAGCTGAGTGCAGTATTTGAAACTAGGGTTTGAGGTTGGCTTTTTCACTCATGAAAAGTGGTTGAAAAGAAGCCACTGCCAAGCACTTCCTTAGGTTATGGCTCCTGTGGTATTGATGCTTAGGGAGATGAGGTACATTTCTTACTTCAATTTCTTCATTTAAAAATTAGGGGAGGACTTCCCTGGTGGGCAGTGGTTAAGAATCCGCCTGCCAATGCAGGGTACATGGGTTCAATCCTTGGTCTGGGAAGATCCTACATGCCGCAGAGCAACTAAGCCCGTAGGCCACAACTACTGATCCTGCACTCTAGAGCCCGCAAAACACAGCTTCTGAGCCCATGTGCCACAAATACTGAAGCCCACGTGCCTAGAGCCTGTACTCCACGACAAGGGAAGCCACTGCAATGAGAAGCCCATGCACCACAACGAAGAGTAGCCCCCACTTGCTGCAACTAGAGGAAGTCCGTGTGCAGCAATGAAGACCAGATGCAGTCAAAATTAAATTAATTGATTAATTTAAAAAATTAGGGGAATTAATACATATGTAACACATTTATTCTGAGGATCAGATGAATACTCTTTCAAATGAATCAATAAATAAATTAGAACATTCCTAAACAGCACCTATAATCAGCCTGAGACTATGATTACAACTTTATAAACATGGTCTCATTATTACACCAAGATGGCAAAATTAAGTTATTCACTCTGTTTTTAAAAGCAGAACCTGAAGATCAGATAAATTAAGTGTTTTATTCCATGTACCTATACTAAGAAAATGTTGGGGGTCAGAATTTTAACCGAAGTCTGACCAATATTCCCCGGTACCATGTGTGCTGCCATCAGTAGTGCAATTTATTGTAAGTAGGAAACAAAGAGCAGAAGGAAGAGATTACGTTCAGATAGTCAGTAGATGATTGGAAGGACTGAAAATAAGTAACTTCATCAAAACCTATCATTTGAATTTTCAGACTCTAAGCATGATCTGTCAGAAAAGATGTGTTTAATCATTATTGTAAATGAGTTCATGTCTATTGGTTTGTAAATTGGCTCCCATACTTGTAAGGAGACTGAAGAAAGAGGCAGACCACTCCAGATTGGTATGTGGCAGTTTTCTTTTGTTGTTGTTGTTTTTTGGCGGTTCGCGGGCCTCTCACTGCAGTGGCCCCTCCCGTTGCGGAGCACAGGCTCCGGACGCGCAGGCTCAGCAGCCATGGCTCACGGGCGCAGCCGCCCCGCGGCATGTGGGATCTTCCCGGACCGGGGCACAAACCCACGTCCCCTGCATCGGCAGGCGGACTCTCAACCACTGCGCCACCAGGGAAGCCCAATGTGGCACTTTTGATAAGCAAGGGAACATACAAGGCTTGTCTTGGGTGGCTGCAAGGTGAGCAGATCTCTGCACCGGCCTGCCAGAATCTTATAAGTTTACATACAGGCCTTAAATGGGTTTAGGTACATACACAGTCCAGATGGTCTCAGCACACATTTCTCTCTCAAAGCTGTGTCCTTGAAATGGCTCCTACTGTGGGAATGGTGAGCAGACTGTACATTCCAAGGACAGGGGAGGAGGTGAGGGGCCACTAATTGCTGAGATCCAGCTCTTGGGTCATATCCTTTCAATGACCTCTTCCAACAATGCCCTATACTTTCTAATCAATTACTTTATCCAGGGTAATGTTAGCCTTAAAGCAGATGTTAAACACATGTGTCTTGGTCAATCTATGGATAGTAAGAATATCACCTTCAAGAGAGCATTCCCATCTGGCTGAATAAAACAGATATAAGAGAGTAATGACCACTTGTCTGCAGAGTTTAGGCATTTCCACGCTGTAATATCTGTGGAACTCACCTGGTTCCCGCAGTTCTGAGGAAAAATGTATTAGTGAGTGTACTCTACTGACTACAGCAAATAGCCCAGAGAAAAAATCTCAGTGTACTAACACGATAGACAGTTATATTTTGCCATTATCACTATCCAAAGTAGGTGGGAAAAAATAGAAGGACAGAGGAAGGAAATGAGGCAGCTTACTCAACATAGTCATTCGTGGACGAAGGCTCATCCGTCTGGTACCAACAGACACCCCTTCAATCTCAGAATTTTTTGCTGGATTCTTTACCTGGTGACCCAGTGAACAAAGACCCAGCATGGAAAATAGTGCAAGATTTTATGTAGAGGATAAGCCGGAAGTGATATAGGTTACTTCTACCCGTATTCCATGTTTCAGAATAACATTCAGAGTCAGAGGCTCACTGCACAAAAGGCTGACCAATGCAGTCAATCTGTGAGCTTGGGAGGAAAGTGAAACGCATTTGGTGAAATAAGGGCATTGTTTCTTCCACCGTAAACCTATAGAATGTGAAATGGGGTGCAGCTGTAGGGCAGCCAAAATCAGCAATAATCAAAATTTGAAGTAGCAAGAGTTTATCATTGGCAACCTCAGACTGCTTTCAATTCTCATTTATTTTATCACCAGTGGTGGCTTCTTTTCCCTCTAGGGATATCAAGGGATCTTATGCTCTATTTCCGGAGGCCTCATTGAAACCTGTTCTTATAGCCTTAATACATTCAGAGGCATAAATGATTGATATGCTCTTCAAATGTAATAAATTCATGACCTGATTATTTATGATGGTAACTTCTACTTGTGTAGTGTTTTGTAACAAACTCTCTCATACATTATATCACTATATCTTTCAATATATGCTATTATTTCTAATTTCATAGACGTTCAATCAGACACAAGTAATAGGCTTGCCCATCATTGCCCAGTTTGTAAATCAAAGAGAAAATCAAATACAAGTTTCTTTGTTTGTTTTAAATCAAAGCTAAGCATTATTTGCACTTTGAAAATAGAACTGTAATAAAAGAAAATGGCTTTAAAATGCCCAGATGATGTCTTTGCAATTATAATACAGATATATTCAGCTATTTAGTCTAAGTGTGTCTTTACTCTTGTGTACCCATTACCTACTCTAAATGTGCCTACTATGTCTTCTTAGGCACGCAGATTTCCACATCCCTGCAGGGGCTGGGTTTCATTAGTTGGTGACATGCCAAACATAGTTTTTTCTGGATGTTGAAAATTAGAAGCTACCTCTTGTTCCTGCTGAGCCTTCAAAAACATTTCAATTAAATAAACATGCCATCCTCATTATTATGAATTCTGTATTTGAAGATCCATCTACCCATCAAAATTTATTTTGTAACCCCCAAATCAATACTTGTAGTCCTTTTGGGGATCATCTGTGCATATTCACAGAGCAGCAAAAAGCTGGAGTTGTCCTAGATGCATGTTCCCAGCTGAGGTTGAACAAAGCAATGCTCTGACTTCTTGTTTTAGCTTTCACATTGACAATAAGTGTTCTTTGTTCGGTCTATTCAGTACAACCTTTTTCTCATTTCTTTGCTTTTTCTTGGTGCTTTCACTTTTTGAAATGGTCTCCAGGTTTAGTGTTGACATGCTGTCTAGTGTTCCTAAGTACAAGGCAGTGATGTCTCTTATGAGAAAATGTATGTATTAGATAAGTTTTGTTCAGGCATGAGTTATAGTTCTGTTGGTTATGAGTTCAATGTTAATGAATCAAAATACATATTAAATAAGATGTCTTTAATCAGAAAAGAAGGTTATGTATTGATTGGTTGATAAAAATGTGACCAGGGGCTTTCAGGAATCTAACTCTGTATTTCTCCTTGGAGCAATGGCTCAGTATTTGCTAATTCAGTGTTCATGGTGATTTTCTAAAACATAACAACTGCGAATGATGAGAATCAACTGTACATGGCTGTGTCAGCCACAATCAGTATAGTCCCAAACCCTTTGAGCAAAGAACACAAATCCTTTAAAAAATGTATACACGTGTCTTTTGTAATAATATAATAATATCAACAAAATTTTAATATTTCTTATATAAAAACTAAATATCTTACTATACTTTTATCTACTTTATGATGCAAACTAAAGGCCTAGGTGGTTATAAGCAGACCAGTGGATATCTGACTTTTAAGAGAGAGAGGGGGACAAATGATATTTGATAGACCAGGTGTGTTACTTTTAAAAGAAACATATAAAGCAGACATTATGTCCATTTATTTTCTCCCATTAGAACACGTAATACATCACGAGGAAAGTACAGATTCCAGCATTCTCTGCCAACAGGTCAGACTTCACTTTCCTGAAATCACTACCAGAGACATGAGAAGGAATGAAGGATAAAGATTCTAGGGCAAGGAATCATTTTAGTAATCTAGTGGACAAAGGTAAGTCCTGAAAATGATCTATTTCTGTTTCTTTTCCTCTAGAAATGGAACCTCAATGTGCTGTTCACTGAAACACACACAATGATAGTGCAATGCAATCCACATCTAAAATGCCTGTAGATGAATTTGCTTTGGAGTAAAAATAGGCTAAATCAAGAGAAAAAAAATAAACACAAGGTGGTCAATCATAGAAAATCAGATACGTTTGTCTTAGATTTTCCCTCGCTCAATTGCCCCCACTAACATAATAGTAAGATTCTTCCTCTACCCTCTTTGGTATATTTGGTAAACACAATAAAATAATATCCACACACATAAAGGGCCTTTTTGTTTATTGCTGCCATTGTTTCGGTTCCCTGAATCCCTATTCTTACTGACCTTTTTTGTTTCTTATTGGTCAAGATAACTGATAATTTCTATTTAATAGGGAAGCTATCCACCAATAAATCAATCAATCTGTCTCTATCTTCCCTTCTTCCCACGCAATACACATTTAACTACAAGGTCACCATACAATGCCAATGTTTATTAAATTACTTTATTTTCTCTATATACTAGGAAATGGGGATTACTTTTTTTAAAGGAGTATGTATATTTCTATTTTGACAATGTGCTGTAGTTTAATGGCTTTTTTAGGATATTTAGAATTTTGTATTATTATACAATCTGTGACAATTGTGATTGTAATATGTTTTTTACATACTTAAACACTTGAAATATTGCTTGGATAAATTTTATGAACATTTTAAATTTTGGTGCATGTTGAAAACTACACTCTAGGAAGGGCATATGAATTTGCACATCCTCCAACAGAGTATGTAGGTATTATTTTCCCAAACCCTCTCCAACTCTGCATTTCAACATTTCTTTTCTATTCTTGTCAAATATTTAGGCCAAAACCCAAAACACTACAATGCAACAAAAGAAAAGAAAAAAAAAGAAAGAAAGAAAAATCACAGAATATAAAATTGTAATTTACTTTTATATTATTTTTACTAGATTGACCATTTTCCTATATCTATTAGCCATTTGTACTTGATTGAATTACCTATTATTACCTCTTTTATCCATTTATCTCTTAAGGTACCTGTTGTCTTCTAATTCATTTGTGAGCACTTTTTAAAAATGTATATCAACACTTTGTTTTTCATTTGTGAGTATGTTAGTGAATACTTCTCAATTGCAACTAAAATGAAACATAACTCAAAATAGCTTAAGCAAAACATGGAATATAGTGGTCCATATAACTGACAGGTTTAGAGTGATTCTCAGATATGTCTGTATCTTGGCAACCAGTGATGTGATAGGGACACCGTTTATCCATCTCCTGCCTCTAGTTGGCACCCTGATGCACACTCTCCCCATGCAGTCCCATGAGATTTCATGGTGACAACAGGCTTAAGTTTGCATTTCAACCAGCTTAATTATTCTAGGAGAAAGAACACATTTTTTTCTGTTCCTGATAGCTCCGGCATCATTTTTGGAAATCACTCCCAATTGGCTAGATCTGCCCATTCTTGGAATTGGGGGGAAGGAGTGATGATGTCTGCATCCCCTAAAAAACTAAGACTGACAATGGGGTAGGAATTTTTTTTTTTTAAGAAAATCAGGATGCTATTTACAAAAAAAGAAAAAAGTAACAAATTCTAAGTTGACAATAATAACTTATGCTTTCTACATGGTGATATATTTTTCCCAGATCATAATTTGTCTATGTACATTATTTATATAATTTTTAAAATTATGTATTCAAATCTATTAGTTTTAATTTATAAGATCTGCCTTTGGTGTCATGCTTAGAATATACTTCCCTTCCCTAATACTGTGAGAGATTCTCCTAGAATTTATTTATTTTTTTAATCTAAAAGCTTGATTGAAATAGAATTTATTTTTTGTTCGGTATGGACTATTTTTCCCCACATTGATATCCAGTTGTCTCAATATCTTTCATTCAACCGTCCACCTTTTCCCACTTATTTGAAAATTTATCTTTATTACATATTAAATTCCCATGAATATTTTAGTAACTTTCTGGGGGCCAGCAAATATTTTTTTAAATTTCTTTGCCACAGTATTTTCGATATAAATTTTATTTTTATTCAGCCATTCATTTCTTTATTATAAAATTAAAATAAAATAAATTATAATTACATAAAATAAAATTAACCTTTTTTTGGTATACAGTCTATGAGATTTAGATATGGGTACATTCTGATAATCACAACCAAAGACAGGATACAGAAAATCTCGACATCACCCAAAATATCTTCATGCTGCCCTTTCTTTAATTTGCATTTCCCTAGTTACTAATGGCGTTGAGCTTCTTTTCCTGTGCTCATTTACCATCATATATCTTTTTTGGTTAGGAGTCTGTTCAAATATTATATCTATTTTTTAAAAAAACATCATTGTTTTATTATTGTTGCTTTTAATTTTTAAAAATTGTCAAGATATGGGCTTCCCTGGTGGCGCAGTGGTTGAGAGTCCACCTGCCGATGCAGGGGACACGGGTTCGTGCCCCGGTCCGGGAAGATCCCACATGCCGCGGAGCGGCTGGGCCCGTGAGCCATGGCCGCTGAGCCTGCGCGTCCGGAGCCTGTGCTCCACAACGGGAGAGGCCACAACAGTGAGAGGCCCGCGTACCGCAAAAATAAAAAATAAAAAAAATAAATAAATAAATAAAATAAAATTAAAAAAAAAAAAAAAATTGTCAAGATATGAGTTCTCTGTCTAATTTGTGGTTGGAAGATATGCTCTCTCAGTCTGTGACTTGTCTCTTGCAGAGCAAAAGTTTTTAATGAAATGTACTTTATCAATCTTTTCATTTATAGATTGTGTTTTTTATGCCATACCTAAGAACACTTTGCCTGACTCAAGGTCGTAAAGATTTTCTGCCATGACTTTTTTCTCTAAAACATTATATATTTACATTTCACATTTAAAATTTACATTTACATTATGATCAAGTTTGAGTTTAAATTCTGTATACAGTGTGAGGTATAAGTCCAGGTTCATTGTTTTTGTATAGAAAAAAAATGTTTTCTTGTTCCAGCATCATTTTAAAAGAGTTTCTCCATTGAATTGTCTTTACAATGATAGAATGCCTTCCTTCATCCTTTATCCGTAAAAATGTATTGCCTATTCTTTACTGTTATTTATTCCAAATGTTATTTGGAATTAGTTCTCATCTTAATCTTAGAAAATTTAGAGTTGTGACTGGAATTACATAAAAGTACATAGATTAACTGAGAGAATTTATATTCTTATAATAGAATTTTTTATTTTTGTTTTTTTTCTTAAAATTTTTCTTTAATTTATTTTTTTGTTTTGTTTTTTTGGCTGCACTGCAAGGCATGCAGGATCTTAGCTTCCAGACCAGGGATCAAACCAATGCCCTCTGCAGTGGAAGCTAGGAGTCCTAACCACTGGATTCCCAGGAATTTCACTTGCTGTGATAGAAATTTTATATAGGTTAGTCTTACATCACTCAAAATATGAGAGTTTTCTTTATGTAGATTCTCAAAATGTTCTTAGTATCAGCAATTTTATATTTGTATTGATATTGTGAGTGTAATATATACCTATTGTATATATGTCCATGCCCCTCTCTCGCTTTGTCCCAGCTTACCCTTTCCCCTCCCCATATCCTCAGGTCCATTCTGTAGTAGGTGTCTGTTTTTTTCCCATCTTGCCCCTAGGTTCTTCAGGACCTTTTTTTTTTTTTTTAGATTCTATATATATGTGTTAGCATACAGTATTTGTTTCCTTCTTTATCCATTCATCTCTTGATGGACATTTCGGTTGCTTCCATGTCCTGGCTATTGTAGATAGAGCTGCAATGAATATTTTGGTACATGACTCTTTTTGAATTATGGTTTCCTCAGGGTATATGTCCAGTAGTGGGACTGCTGGGTCATATGGTAGTTCTATTTTTAGTTTTTTAAGGAACCTCCATACTGTTCTCCATAGCGGCTCTATCAATTTACATTCCCACCAACAGTGCAAGAGGGTTCCCTTTTCTCTACACCCTCTCCAGCATTTACTGTCTGTAGATTTTTTGATGATGGCCATTGTGATTGGTGAGAGATGATATCTTATTGTAGTTTTGATTTGCATTTCTCTAATGATTAACGACGTTGAGCATTCTTTCATGTGTTTGTTGGCAATCTGTATATCTTCTTTGGAGAAATGTCTATTTAGATCTTCTGCCCATTTTGGGATTGGGTTGTTTGTTTTTTGATATTGAGTAATGTGAGCTGCTTGTAAATTTTGCAGATTAATCCTTTGTCAGTTGCTTCATTTGCAAATATTTTCTCCCATTCTGAGGGTTGTCTTTACATCTTATTTATGGTGTCCCTTGCTGTACAAAAGCTTTTAAGTTTCATTAGGTCCCGTTT
This sequence comes from Neophocaena asiaeorientalis asiaeorientalis, assembly GCF_003031525.2. NCBI lineage: Eukaryota > Metazoa > Chordata > Mammalia > Artiodactyla > Phocoenidae > Neophocaena > Neophocaena asiaeorientalis. The sequence goes on along the minus strand of NW_020175387.1, from coordinate 3,042,340 downwards.
GTTTATTTTTGTTTTTATTTCCATTTCTCTAGGAGGTGAGTCAAAAAGGATCTTGCTGTGATATATGTCAGGGAGTGTTCTGCCTATGTTTTCCTCTAAGAGTTTTATAGTGTCGGGCCTTACATTTAGTTCTTTAATCCATTTTGAGTTTATTTTTGTGTGTGGTGTTAGGGTGTGTTCTAATTTCATTCTTTTATATGTAGCTGTCCAGTTTTCCTAGCACCACTTATTGAGGATGCTGTCTTTTCTCCACTGCATATTCTTCCCTCCTTTATCAAAGATAAGCTGACCATATGTGCATGGGTTTATCACTGCGCTTTCTATCCTATTCCATAATCTATATTTACGTTTTTGTGCCAGTACCATACTGTCTTGATACCATAGCTTTGTAGTATAATCTGAAGTCAGGGAGCCTGATTCCTCCAGCTCCGTTTTTCTTTCTCAAGATAGCTTTGGCTAATCGGGTTCTTTTGTGTTTCCATACAAATTGTGAAATTTTTTGTTCTAGTTCTGTGAAAAATGCCAGTGATAGTTTGATAAGGATTGCATTAAATCTGTAGATTGCATTGGGTAGTATAGACATTTTCACAGTGTTGATTCTTCCAATCCAAGAACATATTTCTCTCCAACTATTTGCATCATCTTTAACTTCTTTCATCAGTGTCTTATAATTTTCTTCATAAAGTTCTTTTGTCTCCTTAGGTAGGTTTATTCCTAGATATTTTATTATTTTGGTTGCAATGGTAAATGGGAGTGTTTTCTTAACTTCACTTTCAGATTTTTCATTTTTACTGCATGCAAGAGGTTTCTGTGCATTAATTTTGTATCATGCTACTTTACCAAATTCATTGATGAGCTCTAGTAGTTTTCTGGTAGCATCTTTAGGATTCTCTATGTATAGTATCATGTCATCTGCAAACAGTGGCATCTTTACTTCTTTTTTTCCAATTTGGATTCCTTTTATTTCTTTTTCTTCTCTGATTGCTGTGGCTAAAACTTCAAAACAATGTTGAGTAAGAGTGGTGAGAGTGGGCAACCTTGTCTTGTTCCTGATCTTAGTGGAAATGCTTTCAGTTTTTCACCATTGAGGACTATGTTGGCTGTGGGTTTGTCATATGGCCTTTATTATGTTGAGGAAAGTTCACTCTATGCCTACTTTCTGGAGGGTTTTTATCATAAATAGGTGCTGAATTTTGTCCAAAGCTTTCCCTGCATTTATTGAGATTATCGTATGGTTTTTCTCCTTCAATTTGTTAATATGGTGTACCACATTGATTGATTTGCGTATATTGAAGAATCTTTGCATTCCTGGGATTATCCCCACTTGATCATGGTGTATGATCCTTTTAATGTGCTGTTGGATTCTGTTTGCTAGTGTTTTGTTGAGGATTTTTGCATCTATGTTCATCAGTGATATTGGCCTGTAATTTATTTTCTTGTGACATCCTTGTCTGGTTTGGTATCAGGGTAATGGTGGCCTCATAGCATGAGTTTGGGAGTGTTCCTCCCTCTGCTTTATTTTGGAAGAGTTTGAGAAGGATAGGTGTTAGCTCTTCTCTAAATGTTTGGTAGAATTCACCTTTGAAGCCATCTGGTCCTGGGCTTTTGATTGTTGGAAGATTTTTAATCACAGTTTCAATTTCAGGGCTTGTGATTGGTCTGTTTATATTTTCTATTTCTTCCTTGTTCAGTCTAGGAAGGCTGTGCATTTCTAAGAATTTGTCCATTTCTTCCAGGTTGCCCATTTTATTGGCATAGAGTTGCTTGTAGTAATCTTTCATGATCCTTTGTATTTCTGCAGTGTCAACTGTTACTTCTGATTTTTCGTTTCTAATTCTATTGATTTGAGCCTTCTTCCTTTCTTTCTTCATGAGTCTGGCTGATGGTTTATCAATTTTGTTTATCTTCTCAAAGAACCAGCTTTTAGTGTTATTGATCTTTGCTATCGTTTCCTTCATTTCTTTTTCTCTTATTTCTGATCTGATCTTTATGATTTCTTTCCTTCTGTTAATTTTGTTTTTTTTTTTTTTTTTGGTGTGTGTGTGTGTGTGTGTTTCTTTCTCTAATTGCTTTAGGTATAAGGTTAACCTGTTTATTTGAGATGTTTCTTGTTTCTTTAGGTAGGATTTTATTGCTATAAACTTCTCTCTTCTAACTGCTTTTGCTGTATCCCATAGGCTTTGGGTCATCGTGTTTTCATTGTCATTTGTTTCTAGGTATTTTTTTAATTTACTCTTTGATTTCTTCAGTGATATCTTGGTTATTAAGTAGTGTATTGTTTAGCCTCTATGTGTTTGTATTTCTTACAGATTTTTTCCTGTAATTGATATCTAGTCTCATAGCATTGTAGTCAGAAAAGATACTTGATATGATTCCAATTTTCTTAAATTTACCAAGACTTGATTTGTGACCAAAGATATGATCTTTCCTGGAGAATGTTCCATGAGCACTTGAGAAGAATGTGTATCTGTTGTTTCTGGATGGAATGTCCTATAAATATCAATTAAGTCCATCGTGTTTAATGTATCATTTAAAGCTTGTGTTTCCTTATTTATTTTCAATTTCAATGATCTGTCCATTGGTGAAAGTGGGGTGTTAAAGTTCCCTACTATGATTGTGTTAATGTCAGTTTCCCCTTTTATGGCTGTTAGTATTTGCCTTATGTATTGAGGTGCTCCTATGTTGGGTGCATAAATGTTAACAATTTTTCTATCTTCTTCTTGGATTGATCCCTTGATCAATAGTATTTATTTTACAGTCTATTTTGTCTGATATGAGAATTGGTACTCCAGCTTTCTTTTGTTTTCCATTTGCATGGAATATCTTTTTCCATGCCCTCGCTTTCAGTCTGTATGAGTCCCTAGGTCTGAAGTCTGTGTCTTGTAGACAGCATATATAGGGGTCTTGTTTTTGTATCCATTCAGCCAGTCTATGTCTTTTGGTTGGAGCATTTAATCCATTTACATTTAAGGTAATTATCAATATGTATGTTCCTATTACCATTTTCTTAATTATTTTGGGTTTGTTATTGTAGGTCTTTTCCTTCTCTTGTGTTTCCTGCCTAGAGAAGTTCCTTTAGCATTTGTTGTAATGCTGGTTTGGTGGTGATGAATTCTCTTAGCTTTTGCTTTTCTTTAAAGGTTTTAATTTCTCCATCAAGTCTGAATGAGTTCCTTGCTGGGTAGATTAATCTTGGTTGCAGGTTTTTCTCCCTCATCACTTTAAATATATCCTGCCACTCCCTTCTGGCTTGCAGAGTTTCTGCTGAAAAATCACCTGTTAACCTTGTGGGGATTCCCTTCTCTGTTTTTTGTTGCTTTTCCCTTGCTGCCTTTAATATTTCTTCTTTGTATTTAATTTTTGATATTTTGATTAATATGTGTGTTTGCATGTTTCTCCTTGGATTTATCCTGTATGGGACTCTCTGTGCTTCCTGGACTTGACTAACTATTTCCTTTCCCATATTAGTGAAGTTTTCAAGTATAATCTCTTCAAATATTTTCCCATTCTCTTTCCTTTTCTCTTCTTCTTCTGGGAGCCCTATAATTCAAATGTTGGTGCGTTTAATGTTGTCCCAGAGGTCTCTGAGACTGTCCTCAATTCTTTTCATTCTATTTTTTTATTATTATTCTGCTCTGCAGTAGTTATCTCCACTATTTCAGCTTCCAGGTCACTTATCTGTTCTTGTGCCTCAGTTATTCTACTACTGATCCCTTCTAGAGAAATTTTAATTTCATTTATTGTGTTCTTCATCACTGTTTGTTTTGCTTTTTAGTTCTTCTATGTCCTTGTTAAATGTTTCTTGTATTTTCTCCCTTCTATTTCCAAGATTTTGGATCATCTTTACTGTCATTATTCTGAATTATTTTTAGGTAGACTGCCTATTTCCTCATCATTTGTTAGGTCTGGTGGGCTTTTGCCTTGCTCCTTTGTCTGTTGTGTGTTTCTCTGTCTTCTCATTTTGCTTCACTTACTGTGTTTGGGGTCTCCTTTGCACAGGCAGCAGGTTCGTAGTTCTCATTGCTTTTGGTGTCTGCCCCCAGTGGCTAAGGTTAGTTCAGTGGGTTGTGTAGGCTTCCTGGTTGAGGGGACTAGTGCCTGTGTTCTGGTGCATGAGGCTGGACCTGGTCTTTCTGGTGGGCAGGTCCATGTCTGGTGGTGTGTTTTGGGGTGTTTGTGACCTTATTATGATTTTAGGCAGCCTCTCTGCTAATGGGTGGGGTTGTGTTCCTGTCTTGCTAGTTGTTTGGCATAGGGTGTCCAGCAATGTAGCTTCCTGGTCGTGGAGTGGAGCTGGATCTTGGCATTGAGATGGAGATCTCTGGGAGATTTTCACCATTTGATATTACGTGGAGCTGGGATGTCACTGGTGGACCAGTGTCCAGAACTTGGTTCTCCCACCTCAGAGGCACAGCCCTGATGTCTGGCTGGAGCACCAACAGCCTGTCACCCACATGGCTCAGAATAAAAGGGAGAAAAAAAGAAAGAGAGAAAGAAAAATATAAAATAAAATAAAAGTAATTAATGTAAAAATAATTGTTAAATTAAAAGTAATTGAAAAGAAAGAAAGAAAGAAGAGAACAACCAAACCAAAAAACAAATCGACCAATGATAACAAGTGCTGAAAACTATACAAAAAACAAACAAACAAAAAAACGGACAGACAGAACCCCAGGAAAAATTATAAAAGCAAAGCTATAAAGACAAAATCACACACAGAAGCATACACATATACACTCACAAAAAGAGGAAAAGGGAAAAAAAAAAAAATATATATATATATATATATATATATACATACATATTGTTGCTCCCAAATTCCACCTCCTCAATTTGGGATGATTCATTCTTCACTTATTCCACAGATGCAGGTACATCACGTTGATTGTGAAGATTTAATTCCCTGCTTCTGAGGCTGCTATGAGAGTTTTCTCTTCTTTGTTCACACAGCTCCTGGGGTTCAGCTTTGGATTTGGCCCCACCTCTGAGTGTAGGTCACCTGAGGGCATCTGTTCTTCGCTCAGACAGGACGGGGTTAAAGAAGCAGCTGATTCGGGGGCTCTGGCTCACTCAGGCCGGGGGGAGGGAGGGGTACTAATGAGGGGCGAGCCTGCGGCGGCAGAGGCCAGCATGACGTTGCACCAGCCTGAGGCGCCTTGTGTTCTTCCAGGGTGCACACAGGCTTCTTGGTGGCGGCAGCAGCAGCCTTAGCGTCTCATGCCCGTCTCTGGGGTCCGCGCTGATAGCCACAGCTCACGCCCGTCTCTGGAGCTCATTTAAGCAGCGCTCTTAATCCCCTCTCCTCGCGCACCAGGAAACAAAGAGGCAAGAGAAAGTCTCTTGCCTCTTCGGCAGTTCCAGACTTTTTCCCGTACTCCCTCCAGGCTAGCTGTGGTGCACTAGCCCCTTCAGGCTGTGTTCACGCCACCACCCCCAGTCCTATCCCTGGGATCCGACCAAAGCCCGAGCCTCAGCTCGCAGCCCCCGCCCACCCCGGCAGGTGAGCAGACAAGCCTCTCGGCCTGGTGACTGCTGGTCGGCACCGATCCTCTGTGCGGGAATCTCCCCACTTTGCCCTCCACACCCCTGTTGCTGCGCTCTATTCCATGGCTCCAAAGCTCCCCCATCCACCACCCTCAGTCTCCGCCCGCAAAGGGGCTTCTTAGTGTGTGGAAACGTTTCCTCCTTCACGGCTCCCTCCCACTGGTGCAGGTCCCGTCCCTATTCTTTTGTCTCTGTTTATTCTTTTTTCTTTTGCCCTACCAAGGTACGTGGGAAGTTTCTTGCCTTTTGGGAGGTCTGACGTCTTCTGCCAGCGTTCAGTAGGTGTTCTGTAAGAGTTGTTCCACGTGTAGATGTATTTCTGATGTATTTGTTGGGAGGAAGGTGATCTCCACGTCTTACTCTTCCACCATCTTGAAGCTAACCTATATTTTTAATCTATCTACTTTTCAGAGATTATTATTTCCAAATAATTTTCTGTTTATTTTGTAAGATTTTCCTGATGTCCATTATATGCAAATAAAATTTATTAATCTCTTCTTTCTCAATGCTTATATTTATCCATTTTTATTCTGATTGCAATAACTAGATATTCCAGAATACTGATACTAAGCATCCTTAACTAGTCTTGATTTTAAGTGAGCTGCCAAATTTCATCTTAATGTTTATTGCACTGTTGAATTCAAATAGATAACCTTTACTATTTTAAAGAATAATCTTCTATTCATGACTTAATAAATGTGTGGGTTTTAAATTTTTTTAAATCAGGAATTGACATTGTATATTATAGGAAGCCTTCTACATACAGATATAAAGTGATGCTTTCAGTAGTACTCTACGGTTGTATTTTGCGTTATAGATATGTGGTGGTTGTTTTGGGACGTTACTATAATTCAAAGCAGTCTTTCTAGGAGAAAATACTTTGAATTCCAAACAACTAATTGATAATTAATTAAAGAATGCCTACATGTACTTTTAAAGCATAATTACTTCAAAGGATTTTGACCTGCTTTATCTCTCTTCATGCATCTGTTATAATTATTTGTCATATTTCTCTGATATTATGACAAACATAATACTAGAATTGAGACTATGTCATGTACGCAGCTCTGCTTATATAACCACTAGCAGCTCTAAGATCGTTTTAATATTTTCTTTTACTCCCACATCTTTACCCAAGGAACCTAGTCTATTGACTTCCTGGACTCTATTCTTTTCAGCTAAAACCCATTACGATTTGAAAACTTCATCTTAGACACTAAATCAGGTATCTGCCCTTTTTATTTCTCCCAGTATCTCCTCTTTTCTCCCCTAATAATACTGTTCATGTATAATGGTTTAACTACTAAAACCTACTGCCTCTCCTTCACCTTGTTCTTTTCCTTTTTTCCTCATAATACATAAAGGTAAGGATCTAAGATCAATACTACGTTAGCTTAACCTGAACAAATTGAGTCTTGGAAAGCTAATCTCAGACTGGATTTCTCCTAGTCAGACAGCTTGCCAATAGTTGTTCAATGCTACCCTGAATCTAACTGAGTGGATATCAAACCTCAACCAAGAAAAGCCTGGAAGAGATTCTGAAACTGTATGTCTTAAGCATTTCAACAGATATTGTGCCCACAGTATACCATTGTGGCCAGTTTGGCAAATATAAATAGCTAATATTTATTCAACATTTATATTATGGGATCATTCTAACCATTTATATATATTTATCCATACTATTCCCATAACAGGACCTCAAGGCAGGCACTATTAAAAATTCTTACCTTACAGCTGAGATACTGGGGTACTGAGAGGTTCACATAACGAATAAATGTTACAGGAGATTTAGAACCCAGATTAGTTCATTCTAGAAACTCTGAGTATAACCATTAGATTAGTGGTCATCTGGTGGTTTGAAAGATCTTGAATTTACTCTTGTGAAGTTGGAGTCCTAGTGATGTCTAGAGTTAAATTGTATGAAATTGGAGTTGCCGGTAAACTCTATAAAGTCATATACAGGACCACTGGAAGAATCCTCACAGGTTCTTAGAACTGCCAAAAATTGCAGCCCCATTTCCAGATTATACCTCAGCCTTAACCATTGAGAATGCTACATCTGAAAGGTAACATGAATTACCCAATCAAAAAAAAAAAAAAAAAAGAGAGAGAGAGAGAGAGAGAGAAAGATATTTCCCAAAACAATACTGAGGAAAACAGCATTGAGTAGTTGGCGATGAAAGTGGATGCCTAAATTACTCAGGGCTCTTAATATTCTTTCTCAAACCAAGGTACTCGGAAGATGATCAGCCATGTGTTTGACTCTCAAGCCGAGGGACAGGCTTTGAAACAATAGCCCATTTATCAAAATCACACTCAACAATCAAAGACGTAGTGCCTTCATAGGACATCAGGTGAAACAAAATGATGTTGATATTTCTGAGTGTCTACTATAAGCACGCACTCTCCCAGGGACTTCAGTAATTTTTTAAAATATTTTCCTCACAATATAGTTGGTGAATTTGATTTTGGTAAATTGGCTGCTACTGTTTCAAAGCATTCTCTGATTTAACTGGGGGAACTTTTGAATTCCTTTCTCAGGTTCAGAGTCAAATCCACATTCGAATCCATTAACATGGAGGTATCAAAACCTTCATTTTAAGGATGAGGAACGCAAGACTCCTCAGGTTTCATAGTTACTGAGTGGCAGAACCAAGCTGTAAGCCTGTTTCTTTTGATTCAAAGCAAAACAAAAATAAACCTGAGATTCCCTGTTATCCAAGCCAGCATGGTGACATTTGAACCCGGCTTTCATCTGTATCCAACATGGTCTCTTCTCCAAGCTCAATTCTCTCAACTGATGTTCATATGAAATAATTTTAGGACTTTGTCACAAGCCTGGCTATCTCCTTCGAAAAATTTGTTAAGACTGTTTAGAGAGAGACACCAATAACTGACCACTCTTGTCTGACCAGCAGAGAATTATACCTCACACCTTAGCCTCCCTTTCCACAAATTGGTATATGGCATTTACTTATCTATTTTACAGAGTTGATGTGAATTTCAATGAAATCACATGGCAAACCATTTTAAATTATACATTGCTATACTTTTGTACTATTATTAATATTTTTAGAATGGGAATATTTGAAGCTCAATATTTTTCAAAAATTATCTATAGTCATAAGACCTTCTTTTAAAAGACATAATATGCTTTCCATTGATATACATTTTACATACTTCAAAAGATCTCTAAGTATTTTCTAAGTATTAGCTTAATGTTTCATATGGTGCACAGACTGAATGTATTTTGTACTATCTCTAATTTGCAAATCGAAAAAGACATGAAGCAGGAACCATTTGGTAAATTAATGAAACATTTAACAATTATACAAATTCTGTGACTCCACATCAGTACATTAAGGCTTTTGATTCACTTAATCTTTAATTCATGTGTAGTTCATTGATGCAAATGTTCTGGCTATAACATTTCTATTGAATCAAACATATGCTCCATTAAAGACTCCATGTGACCTTAGGGCCTCATCTGACTTAACTCAAATGATATTAATGATGGAACACATTCTCATTTACTATAAAATTTTAGAGGCCTTTCATACCATTGCTTAGGAAAATGATTGCTACTGGTGGCAACTTTTAGTACAAAGAAAAGTTGTGTGGTATTTATTTATCAAATTTACCTGATTAGCATGGAGACAATTTCTGTGATTTATTTTATTTTTAAACTATAAAATGCACAATAAATATATAGACAAAGAATAATATAAATTAAAAATAACAAGGAAATAAGTCATTATTACTAAAAGTTCATGTTGATCTATATATTTCCAGATATTTTTATGTATGTATATATTTTATGTAATTATATTTTCCGGTATGCTCTCTTACTTAATATATTGTAAACATTTCCAAAATCAATACATTTCTTCAAAATAATCTTACTAATCTCTAGTATTTCAGAATATACATGAAACACAATTTTCTCAATCACTCTTTATAGAAAGACCTTTCTATTACTTCTAATTTTATTTGTTAAGTGATGCAACAATAACTGTATTTGTGCTTAAAATTTATCCTAATATTTCACAGTTTCCTGGGGATAGATTACTAAAAATGGAATAGCAGTCTTTAAGGGTTAGATATATATTGCTAAAGTGATTCATAGAATGGTTTTATGGAGTCTATGAGTTGACTTTCCACAATCTCCTTGTTTCAAGACAACCCTGGCTGTAGTCATTTTTAAGTTAAATCTTTCTCAGTTTACTAAATGATAAATGGTATCTTCTTGAAAATCGCACGTCTTTCCAAGTCAGTACATTTTTTAATGTGTTTATTGACTATTTTCATGTATTTTCCTGCACAGTTCTTATTCATGTTCATATTTTTATTCTAAGTGAAATTTTCTTCTTTTGGTCTTATATTAAGTGTTTTTTTAAAATAATTTAAGAGTAATTATCTTCTCTGTGTTTCGATTTTTTAATCTATTTTTAAATTTATATTTTTTCCATATGAAAATTTAATATGTTTTGAATGTAAGGGAGAAAAAATTTTTACCTCTTCTCTCTTAGAGTTTTTTGGCTGGGCCTGAGAAGTAAACATCAGACAGATTAATAGGAGCAAAGCATACAAATTTATATGTTTTACATGACACAGGAAATGAGGCCCAAAGAAGTGGCAAAATCTACATACTTTTTTAGTAGGTTGAACAAAGAGAGGCAATTATAGAAAAGGAACTAAAATGTATGGGGAGGCTAAAGAAAGGTAAGAATTATTTTAACAAGGTCTGTACAGAATTCTCTCGGCTTTGACTTCCCATTGAAGAATGATTCTTTTCTCCTGGTACAGGAAGGGCATCTTTCACATGGGAATTTTTAACTCCTGTTTTAGAAGGAAAAGGGAGATTAAAATGCCCTGCTTGCATTTGCTGTTTTTTGTTTGTTTGTTTTTTTTAAGTGCCCTTAGCTCAAAATAATCCTTATGTCAAAGTGGCATATTTTGGAGTGTCATCTTCTACAACCTTAAGAAATAAAGTTTTTCTTTCTTTTTCCACATGGCAATATATTTAAAATGTACACAATCAAATTGATGTTTGTTTGTTATTTCTGCCTTTGTAACATTTTAACATCTTTTCTCACTATAAAATTATATACATATAAATTATTTATATATAATTTTAGTGCTATTATTCTGTTTAACAAGTTCAATCTCTTAGGAATTTGTTTTGATTTATGTTTCTCAAAATCAAAATAACTCCCTGGTCTGCAGTAACTCATCCTTTTCTCCTGATTTGAACTATAACATTTATCATATTTTTGTGTTTATCTAGATCTATTTCTGAGGTTTGTCTCTTGACGCATTTATATTGTCTGTTACATCAATACCACATCATTTTAAGTAAGTAATATATTTTAATATCTAGTAGGATATTTTTTTTGTCACTGTACTTTTGTAAAATAAAATCATTTTGTCAAGTTCTAAAGAAAATTCTACTTGCATTTCATAGTGATTGTATTAAATTTATATATTAATCCTGAGAGAATGGGCATCAATATCATATTGAGTCTTCCAAACAAGGATATGGAATTTAATCTTCATTTATTCATTAACCTTTCATGGCTCTCAGTAAAGTGTTTAAAGTCCTAACCACAAGTAAGTTTCTTAGTTTTGATTAATGTACCATGGTTATATAAAATGTTAACATTAAAGGAAGCTGGATGAAGGACATATATTGTAATTCCATACTATATTTGCAAATTTTCTGTAACTCTAAAATAATTCCAAAATAAAAATGTATTAAAACCATTGGATTTTGGCTGTTTCTGTTTATATCCATTTAATGAATGTTTCAGACATACATTTCACTAGGCCACAGGTGAATTTCATGATGATGGAAGCTAATGAACCACCCTCCAACCACATAATTACTCACTGTTTCCAGAAACTTGAATGTCAACCAGAAACCTCAGTAGGAAGCAGATAATCACTTAGCCAAAGAGGTTTCTTGGAATTCTTTCTTTCCTTCTTTCTTGTCCTCCTCTCCTCTCAGAAACTTATCCAGATCTGTGTACATTCAGGATGTGGAAAGGGTGGGGAGAGTTCTGTCTCACCAATGCACAGTGGGCATTGTGCAAACACCATGCCCAGGTGCAATTAAAAGACATGGAGGCACAGGCCTTAGTCAAGTCTACTCAGTAAATAATTCTCAGAAGCCACCATCACAACCTAGCAGGCCCAGGGGCACTGAATTGGATCAACAAGCTCAATTAGGAACTGCACACTGTCCTTGATCACCCCTTGTCCAGACCATGATACTGTAATATAGTTGTAAAAGGGACAGGCATTATACACTAATTCTGACACTGAGTACCTATATTTTGTGTGTAAGTTACTCAACATCACTATGCCTCAGTTACTTCATCAGTGAAACTGGGTTGCTCTTTCACATCTCTGTGTCTTTATCCCATATGCATTTGTATCTTAATTTTGCCAAACTGTATATTGATTTATTCAAATATATGATAAGAGGTGATAATGACACAGCCATTTTTCCAGATGCTGGAGATACATTAGTTTCTCTTACACTCACTAGACTGAGTTACTTGGTGGCAGGATGCAATTTTTACTTATTTTGCTATTATCGGCTCCCAGCACCAACTAGCTCTACTAAGCGTTTAGCAAATATTTAACGAAATAATTCCCTTGGCAACAAGTATAGTCTCATATAGTCTAAAGCTGCTGAGGTTTCCCCACAAAGTGAGAGGTAGTCTACCTTTTTCCACTACCCAAGAAATCCTGGGGTTTCAGGAAAATTCCATTTGTTGTTTGGGAGAATATTAAGGACAAGGATTTGAGGGGAGAAGGAAAGCTATCTTCATCAGGTGCTGCTTTTATTACCTTTCCAACACTCTCTGCCATAAAGCAGAGAAACACACACATCTAGTTAAGTTGTCACACCAGGAAAGTCTGATATTCTCTAAAGAATATGCATGAACCACGGGGATGTAACTAGGAAATGAGAATATTTGCCTGTTGTGAGCTTCATACAAAATCACAGAGGCTAAGATCATGTTTGCCTAACCCATCAGGAAATGCAGATGAAAGTGACAGTGCTACCACATCTGAGTGAAATACAGGACATCCTCTGGGTTTGTGGACTCAGGATTCCCAGTTTTCAGTATTTATTATCAACATGACATGTGCTCAGTTAATTGATGATCCTCTGGGTTGCTTTAGCCCTACTAGCTGTATTCTCCTAGCTGCTATAGTTATATAAATGGCCCTGGGAACACAGATTTTTGTTAAAGGAGAGGTTCGCAGATTAAAGAAGGGTGCTAAAGACAAACTAGCCCCTAATATAGACTTCCTCTCTGATGTAATCAGGAGAACTAAAAGATCTGGAAGGAAGCAAAAGGAGGCCTGTGGGGTGCCTGGGTTAAAACCCACAGCTTTATGTTTGCCCAATTCTAGAAATATTTATAAATTTTATCTGTCAAGAGAAAAGTCTTTATGAGCATACATTATATGTCAGAAAATAAGTTAATATGAGATTTGACTTGGAATTATGTGAACACAAAAATAAAAATATGATTAGAGTATACCTTTCAAAACTCTTCACATTAGTATTATTATTAAGAGCTAATGCTGGAAACATAGCAAACACATGAAAAAAAAAAATCTAAAGTGTTGACAGCTGCCCAAAGAAATCTCTGATCTTCAGATTCCCCTATGTCGGAAAACAAATATCATGTTTAAGGGCACAAAATTCATATTCACAAAATATATTGAGGTAACATTGTTTCAAATGTTTAGATCCCATCATATAAAGCATGTGGTTACCAATTGTTCCTAAAATTAAACACTGCAGTAACTAGTACAAGTTAGAAACCAGCAACAATATGGGAATATGCAATTAACCATTAAAAAGTTTAAGGGGCATTATTTTAGGTCTAAGGACCAGGTTCTAGCCAAACATAATTCTTGGTCAATAAAGAAATGTAGGCCATGGTGATATTGTCTTTCAGAGGAGTCATTTGGACAAACGGAAAAGGCAATCAAAGATTTGTGAGCCATGCTTAACCTATTTATTATCTAACAGGGTGTTTTCTGATAGTGTGTGTGCATGTGTATGTGTATATGCATTTGGTTGGTGCATTTGGTTATCAAGGTATTATCTAAAGTATCCAAACAGTAGTTTTGGTTTGAAAACAAAGTTAAGCAAATGCTACTAAAAATTTAATAAGCATTGATTCTTTATATAACCTCCAGTTATGTTGTGCATTCATGTAATCTTTTCTTTTTTTTTCTATGTAATCTTTTCTTAAGAGAAAATCTAAAGAATTATAAACAAAGTGTTATAATTAAAATAGATTTTAAAGAATATGCAGTAATTTCACTAAAGCAAACTTGTCAGACCCAAGTCATAGCCTGAATCTTATCCAATTGCTTAGGAGATTTCCTAGAAAATTAACTTTATCTTAAAATAGTTTAAAATTTTTACATCAAAGTATATAAATTACAGTTTATTAAATCAGATTTTTAAAGACTGTACTTTATTTCCAACATACAGTCCTATTACACAGGAGTCAAGGAAAGAACAGGTTAATTTTCAGTTAAAATATTTACTGAAGAAATTTCTGAGTCATTTGTTCCTTTTCCTCTCCCTTCTTTTTGTTTTGCAATATTTCCGTGTTGACCATAAAGTGGATTTTAAGCTGATAAGTGCATTTAGTGAGGAGGCATGTTCCTTAGTTTTGAAGTTTTGATAAGTAGAAGCTCATATAAATCTTTTTATTTATTGACAAATTAATTTACCTTTTAATTTTAACCACATACCAGATCATTTTGTGCTGTGGTTTTATGGTTTATATAAGAAAAAGTTCTCCTTGTAATCTTAGAAATAACTGATGTTTACAATATTAAGACATAAAGGGTCTCCTAAACGTATAAACGTTTATGTTAGAAGGTATGTTTAGCTTTACCTGAAATCGTTTTACCTGAAAAAGATTCAAATGTGTTTTCTCAATGCTGAGTAAACACAAAGACTGTCCAGTGTGTAGCTACTGAGATTTTTGTACTGTGGATTTTACATGCAATCCACAGTATTTGTTTCTCAGTAACCCTCCATCCATCCATGCCACATGTGGAACATGCTTCAAAAACTCCTTAAAGCATTTCTTCTGACCATCTTGCTTCAGTAGATTAACCTCAATTCCAATCTATATTTGAAGACCCTCCTATTTTAAGTATGGCTTAAAAGAAATAGTGACAAGACCTATAAAGGAGTAGTAGCCCTAGAAGCTGGATTTGAGAATCATCAGTTGGCATGAATGGGCTCAAATTCACTATGAGCTGAAAGGTAATGATCACTCTAAGAAGCAAAAGAGGAGACAAATCCAAGGTAAATTGTGGAAACTCAATTTTCCTAATTGGGTCTTTCAGATCCCTTGGGAATTTAATTGTGGACACATCACATGAAGAAAATATTTCTCCTATTCTAATTTACATGGGATATTAGGCAATTCATTGCACTACAGAACATTTACTATAACACTTTCAAAATACAGTGTAACTCCTCACCCACTACTAAATCATCAGTGCATTGGTTTGTTGCACTATGTGTAGGAGCTGGGCCACAGAGATGCCTCTTTCATTTGGGAGCAGTAGACTCATATACATGGTGAAGACTCTAATATGCCAGGGTCAGTAATCTGTGGTCCCTGTTCTATGGCAGGATGTTCTCTGGGCCATCAATAACTCTACAAATTCACATCCTTTAATTACCAATCCAATCCTGAACAATTCATTTTACTTCTATTAGGGTTATAGTCTTTGGTCAATAGAAAATCTTATTTATAATTCTCCTTGCCACTAAATCATCTTATTAGTAGTAGACTCTAATCTATTATATAATTGTTGGCCTAATAGCAGCATGCGGATATCTGACCTACTACAAAATGAAACTACTATTTCTTTCTATCTAGCCTTAATAGGTAGCAGTCATTATTGTAATTTTTGAAATCATAGGTAAATATACTCTTGTCTTTGAAATTCGTATTACCTGTCTAGAGGACAGTTTTTCACCTTTAAAGATTCAATTTCTTTCCCTCCTGATCTCCACCCTGGTCTGCCCTCATTATAACTGATGACTCTCTCCTCTTTGCCACATCTGGGCCTTCTATGGAGCAATATTAGGGAGCTTTTAACACAAATTACAATTATTGGTTTATCTGTTTATTTCCACTAGATAATGAAACACACTGAATGAACTATGTTCAGTCCTGGAACATAGTAAGCATCAAATAAATGTCTATAGAATGAATTGATTAATGAACCATATTTATTTGGTTATTAGACATGATTCACGAGGAAATAATAAAATATAAAATATATAATTTAAAACAAATCTGTCCAATTCTAGAATCATTGTAGAAGTTAATTCGAAGTTGGAAATTTTCTACTTACAAAAATCAGAAAATAAGAATATCTTTAAGAATTATGGTAACAGTTAAAGAAACTGAAATGAAAGTGTTCATTATTTTCATTTTTACTGTTTTAGTTTGTAGCGTTAGTATTTGAATATACTCTGAACTGTGGCTTTTTTGTCCTTATTTTCAGTTAGCTGTATTAGATTTTAAGCTGAGAGTTAATAACAACAACCAAAGACAAAACTTGAAATTGAGAAGCATTAAATTAAAGGTACCATAATAAATGTTTTCTTTGAAACTTATGAGAACTTTTTGTGATAGTATTTAAAAAAAAGTCTATGATAAGGTAATTTATTTCATAAAGGTGTACTTTGGTTTGGCACTCACAATGCTTTAAAAGGAAAAAGAATATAATACATGATCGCATTTTGCACTGGAGCTTAATTTATGTGGGAATCAAAGGAAAGATTCCCAAGAAACATTTAGTTCCTTTGTACAAATACCAAGTTACCTAAATACTGGCATACAGGACAGAAATAACTGTGTATTTACCCTGTAATTATATGATACTTAACCTTACAATTAAAGGAACAACAGTTGCCACGTACACAAAGTGCACTTACAGGAAGTAAGAGCACTATAAAATAAAGCAATTACTGAAATAAACTATATAATTAAAAATCTCTTAAGGCAGCAACAAGGCTTGCCCAGCTAATTCTGAAAGTACAAGTACAGTTACTCCAGATGCATTATCCTGTAGTTTACAAAGAATAGAAAATGTATCTTTTTCAGAAGCATGTTCTCCGGAAAAGAACACAAACAAGCTAAAACCTTTTAATTTGTTCCCAGAGCTGGTACACCCACCCTATTTGGGAAGAGATTGAAGTTAGAAGAGCATTCTGAACACTAATGTCCAAATGCATTTTTGATAATAAGTGATGATTCAAAGCAGACCTATCCATTGGCACTGAGAGAAACAATGTCTCTTTTTAAAGGCCCATCCCAGTAAGTACTATGTCACTTTTCCAGAGAAAACCCAAAAGTAGTTGGAGAGATATTTCTCTTTCTGAGAGGCACATATGTTTGACCCCGTCTATCCTTTTTCCCAAATATGTATACAAGAATTGAGTAAGAACCAGAGAAGAACTTGTATGTGGCTCTCGCCAACTTTCACTACAGTTTCTCCAGAAATATCTTATATTTCTACCCTTACTTTTGTTTACTTTTTTAAAACTAGTTTTTAAAAAATATATTTTTTCTTGAAGTATATTTTACATGAATTGAAACAGAGGTTTTTTGTTTGTTTGTTTGTTTGTTTGTCTATACTGCATGGCATATGGGATCTTAGTTCCCCCACCAGGGATCTAACCCATGCCTCCTGCAGTGGAAACACAGAGTCTTAACCACTGGACAGCCAGGGAATTTTCTATTATGACTACTTTTAACTGCACCCTCTTTCGTGGGGAATAAGACCTTATAAAGCCTTACTGATTAATCTCATATCACAAATAATGCACAGGGAGTATCAAGAATGACTCCGGGTTTCTGACTTATGCAACTGAGTGGATGGAAGGGCCATTCACTGGGACAGAAACTACTGGTTAGTGTGGAATATGGTGAGCTTAATTTTGAATTTTGGATTTATTGGATTGAAGTTATTTTAGAACTCACAAAAGATATTTTAATGTATATACATGGGGAATTCCCTGTCGGTTCAGTGGTTGGGACTCCATGCTTTCACTGCCAAGGGCCCGGGTTGGATACCTGGTCAGGGAACCAAGATCCCATAAGCCTCACGGTGAGGCCAGAAAAAAAAAAAAAAAACAAACAACAACTCCAAAGAGAGATCAAGGATACAGAGGGTAATTGAAGTCATGAGTATGGGTAACCTTTTTCTAGAGAGAGAGAGCATTGTGATAAAAGGACAGGTGTAAGACTGAAGTTGTGCAACACTAACAATGAAAGAAGGGATGAGATAGCAATAGAGGCTAAACAAGAAATGATCAGCATGGCAGGAAGAAACACACAGGAGAGTACAGGGCCAAAATGCTAAGAAAAGATAGTCTTTCCAATAATCCAGAGGGAGTCAACAATGTCAAATGCTCCTGAGACACAAAGGGATATGAGAACTGAAAACTACCCTTTGGGTTTAGTATCATTGATGACCGAAAGGGGGGTCACCAATGATGGCGGAGCTTTACAGTATTTATGTGAATCTGAGGCAGGTGCCCAATGTAGAAGGAGGACTCATCCAGGTGTATGTCCCATTTTCCACTTCTGACCCGTATAACTGGAAAAGTCATAGTAAGGAGTTGGGGGAAGATCCAGAGGGGTTCCTGAATTGGATTAGCAGAATCATTTAGACTTATGACCCCACCTGGGCTGAAATCCAGAGCCTCCTCAATGTACTCCTAACAGGGGAAGAAAAGGCTTTGACCTTTTCAAAAGTTGGAGAGGAAGCAGACAGTGAGAAGAGAAAGCATACAGGTCATGCTATTTTCAGACCAGGGAATCAAGTGGTCCCAGACAACAAACCCAACTGGGACAATCAAAACAATAGAGAAGAGGATGGAAGACAGAGGCTGGTCCATTATAAAAATACGATCTTAGGGGCTTCCCTGGTGGCGCAGTAGTTCGGAGTCCGCCTGCCGAGGCAGGAGACGCGGGTTCGAGCCCCGATCCAGGAAGATCCCACATGCTGCGGAGCGGCTGGGCCCGTGAGCCATGGCCGCTGAGCCTGCGTGTCCGGAGCCTGTGCTCCACAACGGGAGAGGCCGCAACAGTGGGAGGCCCGTGTACGGAAAAAAAAAAAATAAAATACGATCCTAAAGGGAATCCAGGTAGCAGGAAAGAAACATGACAATTGGAATAAAATAAAGGAAATCAATCAGGAGCCAACAGAAAACACTTCAGCATTCCTAGAGCACCTCAGGGAATGCCTCCCAATGTCTGCTACCACTGACCTCGAGTCATTGGAAGCGAAAACAATCCTGAGGTCATATTTCATTTCCCAAAGTGCCTCTGACATTAGTCATAAACTTCAGAAACTGGAACTAGAACCAGATATCCCTAACCTCGCGTCTGGTCGAGGTTGCCTACTGGGTGTTTAATAACCAAGATGAAGAGGACGAGAAATCAGAGGATAAAAAGGCCCACAGGGGGCTACCCTGGTGGCGCAGTGGTTGAGAGTCCGCCTGCTGATGCAGGGGACACGGGTTCGTGCCCCGGTCTGGGAGGATCCCACATGCCGCGGAGCGGCTGGGCCCGTGAGCTATGGCTGCTGAGCCTGCGCGTCCGGAGCCTGGGCTCCGCAACGGGAGAGGCCACAACAGTGAAAGGCCCGCGTACCACAAAAAAAAAAGAAAAAAAAAGGCCCAGAGGCAAGCCCACCTTCTGGCTGTTGTCCTCCAATATCAACCAGTCCGCACGGGAATCTGGACGAACTGTCCACCGAGACTCTCAACTCCGGTGCACGAGCCCCTGCCCACGCAAAGGGTTAGCAAGCCAAGGAAGCTAGGACCCAATCAGTGTACCATATGTAAACAAGAGGGACACTGGAAGAGAGAATGCCCTAGCCACCCCTGAAGAGGGACAGAAATGACAGATCCTGGCCACTGCCCTCGAAGGCTGATGGTCCAAATAGATGAAGAATAAGGGGGCCAGGGGGCTCCTAAGCTGGCACTCCAGTTGGCCTCTGAGGAGCCCTGGCTGACATGGGACATAGGGGAAAACCTGTTGAATTCTTAGTCAACAGTGCTGCCACTTACTAGGCTCTGAACAGGCAAACTTGGTCATAAGAGTTGTAAAATTATGGGGGTATCAGGGAAGGCCCAAGAATGGGCATTTATGGAGCCCTTAGAATGCAAATTGGACAAACAAACACATGCTCACATATTCCTTCCTGTACGTTCCAAAATACCCTTTACCCCTGCTAGGAAGAGATATCTTGCATAAATTGGGGGCTACTATCTGTCTAACGGGAGACAAACTGGAGATTGGTGTCCCCTTAGACAAAGAGCACAAGATTATAATGTCCATGGAGGAGGAGGAACCGCCCTGTATAGAGCAAGTCGACTTCCCAGGAGTAAAGGTAAGGTCTGGGCTTGGTGGGACAAGCTGTAGGAGCTAGTCCTGTGACAGTCCATCTAAAACTTGGACATACATGACCCAATAGGAAACAGCACCCTCTCTGTTGGGAGGCCTTGTTGGGCATTGCCCCTGTTACACAAGGTTTTATTAGAACATGCCAATCAGCCTTTAATGTCCCCATTCTCCACATAAAGAAACCCAATGGGAAATACTGGATGGTACAGGACCTCAGGGCAGTCAATGAAGCCACTGAGGATATATACCCAGTAGTCCCTAATCCAACACCCTGATGGCCACTGTACAATCCACCAGGGCTTGGTATTCTTATTAGATTAAAAAAGATGCCACCTTCTGTATTCCATTAGCCCCAGTGTCACAAGAAATTTTTGCTTTTGAGTGGCAGGACCCAAACACATAACAAAAACAATACTGCTGGACAGTCCTGTCCCAAGGGGTTAAAAATTTCTCACTATCTTTGGGAAAATCTCAGCTAAAGGTCAAAATTTGGAAGAGGGAACCTTCTGACAAAAATACTGTAACCACCCTGGGGCTTCCCTGGTGGCACAGTGGTTAAGAATCCACCTTCCAAGGCAGGGGACAGCGGTTCGAGCCCTGGTCCGGGAAGATCCCACATGCGCGGAGCAACTAAGCCAGTGAGCCACAACTACTGAGCCTGCACTCTAGAGCCCTCGAGCCACAACTACTGAAGCCTGTGCGCCTAGAGCCTGTGCTCCTCAACAAGAGAAGCCACTGCAATGAGAAGCCCATGTACCGTCATGAAGAGTAGCTCCCGCTCACCGCAACTAGAGAAAGCCCGTGCACAGCAACAAAGACCCAAAGCAGTCACTAATAAAATAAATAAATTAAAAAAAAATACTCTAACCACCTTGAACCACCTAGTTGATAAAGAATATAAGGTTTCCAAGAAAAAGTCTCAAATATCACAATCTAGGGTGACCTACCTAGGCTTTATTCTCACAGAAGGTCAGAAACGCCTACCCCAGGAAAGAAAAGAAGCCATTTGCAGCCTTACCCCTACTAAAACTAGAAGACAGCTTAGGGGGTTTCCTGCGGATGGGCAGGTTTTTCTGCATCTGGATCCATAACTATGGTCTAATAGTTAGGCCTTTACATGAAAAGTTGAAAGGAAAGGCTGATGATCCTTTTGAATGGAATTCAGAACGTGAAGGGGCCTGTCAAGAAGTGGAAAAGTGGGCTTCCCTGGTGGCTCAGTGGTTGAGAGTCCGCCTTCCGATTCAGGGGACGCGGGTTCGTGCCCCGGTCCGGGAGGATCCCACATGCCACGGAGCGGCTGGGCCCGTGAGCCATGGCTGCTGAGACTGCACGTCCAGAGCCTGTGCTCTGCAACGGGAGAAGCCACAACAGTGAGAGGCCCATGTACCACAAAAAATAAAAAGAAGTGAAAAAGCAATTACCTCAGGCCCCTTCCCTGCCCCTCCCAGACTGAGCTAAACCCTTTGACTTTTATATTCATGAGAGAAGGAGAATCACCCTTGGGGTATTAGCTCAAAAACTGGGACCCCTTTACTTGGGTGGTTACTTATTTCTCTAAACAGTTAGATCAACCTGCTAAGGGTTGGCCTCCTTGCCAACAGTTAGTAGCAGCTACTATAACCCTACTAAACAAGGCTGAAAGGTTAATTTTTGGTCAGCCAATCACCATATGAACTCCACACCAGGTTCAGGCTTTGATAAGTTCTAAGGAAACAGAATGGCTACACTCTGGAAGCTCAATTCAAGTTCAGGCTGTGCTTTTAGACAACCCAGTGGTTACCATAAAAACCTGTCACAAGTTAAATCCTGCCACCATGCTACCCACAGAAACAGGGCCCCTGGAGCATGACTGTATAGAAACCATAGACACAATCTATTCCAGGCTCCCTGACCTAGGAAGTGAGCCTCTCCCAAATACTGAAGAAGAATGGTTTACAGATGGGAGTAGTTCTATGAGAGAGAGGAAAAGGCTGGGGGCACATACTGACTTCCCAGACCCAAGTCATAGTGGCACAAAACCTACTCTCAGAAACTTCAGCCCAAAAGGCCTAATGGATAGCCCTCATCCGAGCCTTAGAGCTTGGTTGAGACAGGGAAGATCTTAAGTTTTTATACAGACTCCCAGTATGCGTTTGCCATCCTACACACACAGGGCTATTTGGAAAGAAAGGGGTAAGCTTAGTGAGGAGAATAAGCAGGTGAAACATGGCTTAAACATATTGAGATTCCTAGAAGCAGTGCAGCTTCTGAAAAAAGTGGCAGTAATTCACTGTAGGGATCATCAAAAAGGGAATATGGAGGTAATAAAGGGAAACAACAAAGTCGACACAACTGCCAAAAGAGCATCCCCAGAACCAGTTACTTGGCAATTATCCCTCATACCTAAGAGACCAGATCCATCCAATTACTCCCCAGTCTATACAAAGGAAAAGTTAGACACAGCCCAGAAAGGGGGCTTCAATAGAGATCTAGGAGGCCATGGATGGCTAGTTAATAAACATGGTAAACAATTCTTTTCCCGAACTGCAGCTTGTCAAGCCATCAGGGAAGGCATCAAGGAAATCATTATGGGAAGAAAGCCCTATATAATGGGTTAGTTGTGGTCATGGTAACTCCTGGCATTAAATATATAATCAGTCAGGTAGTTGAGACATGCCCCATCTGCACATGAACAACCCCAAAACCAGACCCCCACCCCCGCCAGAAGCCCCCAGATAAGACCCATTCAGACTGAAAGGGATATATATCCTGAGGAAGACTGGCAGATTGGTTTCACTGTCATGGCCAGAGCATCAGGCAAATTCAGGTACCTCGGTGCTAATGGACACATTTCCAGGGTGGGTAGAAGCTTTCCCCACTAGAACTAAAACAGCAGCTGAAGTAGCTAAACTATTATTAAAAGAGGTAATCCCCAGGTTGGGGCTCCCAGGATCCCTATTAAGTAATAATGGCCCAGAATTCCTGTCTCCTGCCTCAAGTAACAAAAGGGATAACAAGTGCCCTGGACATAAAATGGACCCTGCACTCAGCCTGGAGACCCCAACCACCGGAGGAAAGTAGAGAGATCCAATCAGACCTTAAAAGGAACCTTAGCCAAGCTATGCCAGGAGACTCAAAGAAATTGGATTGTTACTCCCAATTGCCCTGCTCTGCTCTAAGAGATAAGTTAAAGTTAAGTGACCCATTCCCCAAGCCTGAGAGAGGGTTCACTGTAGCCCCCTTGACATGGAACAACTCCAGGTATGCCCTCTAGGCAGTATGCCCTCCAGGTAGGAGAAACCATGAGAGTCTTCATGGAATAAGGTAATAACCAGGTGCTGCCAGCACCCACTGATCTGGCCCTCCACCCCTTCTGGCCAGAAGACTGAGTGTATCTAAAAACCTGGAAAACAGGCAGCCCACAAGACCAACTCATCCCTAAGTGGAATGGACCCCACTTGGTGATCCTAACCACCCATTCTGCCCTCAAGTCGCAGGGGATCACTCTGTGGCTACATCACATTCGAGTGAAGAAGTCCCAGAGCCCCAACCTCCAGAGAGACAACCTGGGGCAACAAACCCCCTTGACTACTCCTGAAGTTGAAAAGGGGAAAACACAGCTAAGTAGGGTACCTGGATGCCCCAGTAAAACGCTAGAATCATTGCACTCATCAGGGTGCTAGTGACCTTGGCCGGGGAACACTGTTTGTAACAATATATGTAACACTGTCACCAGAGAAAACGTAACAGCCACCACGGTGTGACAATGGCCAATGAGATTCAACCTACACGTCAAGCCATTGACTCACTGGCTGGTATAGTCCTGGGTAACCGAATGGCCCTAGATAATCTGTCAGTTGACCAGGGAGAGAGGTCTGTGCACTGGCCAACACGTCGTGCTGTTGGCCTAACTGAAGAAAATGTAGACAAACTACTGGAAAAAGCAAGTTGGTTCACAGAAAACAGGCAGCCTAATCTAGCAGAACAAATTTGGAGCAGGGAAAAACAGATCCTCCCGGGCATCACTTGTTTTGTACTTTTCCTGGACCTCTTAACAACCATTCTTCTCTTGCCAATATTGGGCCCATGCATCCTATATTGTCTGGTGTCCTTTGCCTCCAAAAGCTTAAAATCTATAAAACTCCAAATGGTCGCTGTTCAGGAATACGAACAATTAGGGCTGAGGCTTGGTGACAATCACACATATCCAAAGGCAGCTGAGGAGAAGTTCTGCTCCTTTACCCGGGGATACGATGAAGCCCAAACTCAGCAGGAAGCAGTTACAGAAGATGTAACTGTGCCCCTCAGCAGCCCTCAAGACTGAAGAGCAGGATAAAAGGCAGAGGAAGGATTTGTCACTGCCAAAGCCCATGAACAATTCCTGGGAAACAAAAATAGAATCTGAATAATATAGTTTAACTTTTTTTCCCTTTGTTCTTAATCTAGTTTCAGTTGCTCATAGTGGGGACAAAGGCAGACCTCACACCCTGGACTTCAGACCAGTGTTCCTTGAGTGAAATGGCTGTGCTGACACCTCAGCTCCACCCCTGTACAGAAGCACAGCGCAGGCACCTCAATTCAAGATGGCGGTGGCAGGCACCTCAATTCAAGATGGCGGTGGCAGGCCATACGCAGAGACGCGGCGCCCGGCACTGCCATCTGGAGCCTGAGCAGCACAGCTGTGCCGGCCTCCCAAGAAATCCGCCTCCTTCCTGTGAGAACAGCCCTATAAAGCAGCCCGGTCCATGATCTTCCAGGAGAGCGTGTGCTCTAGAGTGCAAGCTTGCACCTTTCTATTCTTTGATCAAAGAATAAAACTTTCCTTTGCTTCTGAACGAAATTCGGGTCCTTTTCTATTGCCACGAGGGACACCAGGCAGAAGGATCCTTTTGGGGGACCGAGTTGGGAGGGTAACAAACTGTGCAGAAACCCATTTAATGGTAGTTATCCATTTAGTATCAGATCACTGATAAAATAGATAACATACTATTACTTGAGTAATTATTTTGAAAGAATTTTTAGCAACATGCATTTGAAATAGGGATACATATGCAATCCACGCAGCATAATTAATTCAGACTTTGTAGTATTCATATGATTTGTGTTCTGTTTGCCATGACTCTGTGATCCATGGCGCTTGAATCATAACTTTTAGACCTACTTTAAACTTGTTTTAATTGACTTTTTTAAAAAAACAAGCAGGAATGATTAATTTTTTTAAAACTGGTATATTTACCTATTTTTCGTTCTGACCCAATGTAAAAAGACAAGTGAAACAAAATATAAGTAAATGCCGGCTTCCTTTAAAGTTTTTGCAACCCTATGATCTTCTGTGCCTGTTTTTGTCGTTTACCTGTTATAACTAGTAGATCATTGTGTTCTTTTCTTACATCCCTATAATTCAATAAGTCCCTTGTTGTGGGAGTGAAAGCACTATGCCTTGCTCATAATGATATCTCTTTCAAAGCCTAACATAGAACCTTGAAGGGATTTCATAAATACTTGGTAAATGAAAATGATAGAAATAGAAGTATAGGTGACTTTTCACTCCGCTAAGCACACTTAATTTGCATTTAAGTTAATTTAACATGTAGTTTTGACTTTTGCTGATTTAAAGCCTCGGAGTAGCATGCCCACAGCCCCAGGTACACTCATTCTTTCCATAAATATTCTTCAGTTTTCTACTATGCACAGGCACTATGACAAAGAGAGACATAATCCTTGACCTCGCTGGAGTAAGATCTCAGAGGTGTGCCCTGTTAAATGAAGTTTGAAGCAATTGACTACCTTTTTTTCTTTTATAGGAAGAGTAGGATTACTTTGGAACTTTTGAAACCTACAGATTTTATTTTTCTCTATTTTGTTTTACTTTATTTTATGGTTAGAGTTCCTGTTCACAGTCTGTTTCAAACTTCCGACTCAACTACAACTTCCAACAGGTTTATAATAGCAGTCCTTCCACACCCTCCACCCTTTTTCCAGGACTCTATATTCCAATAAGTTGCTGGGAATGGGGTGGGGGGAGGACTACATTATTTCCATAAAGAGAGATTCTTTTCAACTTCTAGCATCTTGTCCCACCAGGTATGTCTCTCCCACCCAAGGAGGTGAAATGTGTTAAGTAATTAGTGAGTTAGAGGAAAAAAAAAACCTCCCAGCTCCCTGTCTCATCCCTCCACACAGGGGTTGCCCAGGTTGTCAAGTGACCACTGAAAGCAGAGGTTCGGCTCACCTACTCTATGCTGTGAATTTCACAGAGGCACTGGTCAGGCCTGGGTTTGTCTAGCACTGACTTTGATTAGGTGTATAGATTTGTCTAATTTGGGGAAGCATTGCTAGGAAATACTGCCCACAATAGACTCACGTTTTTCAATATCACTTTCATAAAGGTGGCCTAGGCCGGAGTCCTCTCCAGCTGTCTTTTAACTGGTCTCACACTCAGGCAGGGGAAAAAGGGCATCATTCACTGTCCTCTCAAAATGTCGTTGACTATAAACTTGAAGTGGAGTCTGGTGTCCTCTCTGAGATGCCAACCTTTTCCTTCCAACAGTGCTGTAGCAGGTCCTTAAATCCCAAATCCTCATTTACTTTACAAATTTGAGATTTTTTTTTTAAGAAAAGCTCTCTCATGCAATCTGTATTTTTATTTTTTTCTGCCTATGTGGTTAAAACTGGTGTGTTTTGCTTCCCCTTTGATTATAACATTTCAAATACAACAAAACGTGAAGAGCATAGTTATAGCCTTAAAGTTACAAAAAAGCTAACAATTCAGACTTTTTAATGTTCTTTTAAAAATTTATGGCTTATTCTTAATAATAAACATGCTATAAATGATGACAGAAGTTGTGCTGAAAGTCACTGAAGTGATTGTTGAAATGAATGAGAGAGGGAAGGAAAAGAAGAGGCCCGTACCAAGTACTTAATTCTTATCCACCACAAGCCACTCCCTCAGCCTTAATGGATGGTAAGTCCAGCTCAGCTCAGCAAACACAGCACATTAAAAAGGGCCTGTCTGTCCAAGGAAAACTCTCTATTTCAATTCCAACACTACTCTCTCTACATTCAACCTCAATGACATTTTTCATGTCTGGAAAATAGCATTTCTATCTAATGGTATAGAAATATGTTGATGATGTTACCAGGAAAAGTGGCATTAGCTAGATAAAATGAATAAGGATAATAGAGCAAGAATAAAAATAATAAGTTAACATATTTTATTGATAAAAATGAAATAGTACATAAAAGTTATTTTTATTAAAAATAATAAAGGATTAAAAATCAGATTCAATTCTGATTCACAAAATTCATTAGGAAAATAGTCTTTGGAGGTTCAGTGTCTTTTAAAACACAAATCTTTTTGTATTTTATATTTCAGAATTCTAGACCTGGTTTCCTACAATCTTTCACTGCCTACACTACAGTAGAGTTTTATTTTACATATATTTATATATAAAAATGTACTTGTTCTTTAAAGAAACATATGACACGGGATTAAAAAATATTTTTTAGAAAATTATGGCTATTATAAGGATATTTTTTCCTTTGAGGTTTTGTGCAACTTATTTCTTAAATTTCAATAAATGGTCCTAATTGTGTTTTAGCTTTATAGAACAAATTAAGTAAAGATCCCATTTGAAGCAAAAGTCTCACACATCAAATATATCTATTAAATATCTATTTTGCACTAGTCCTTGTCTGATGTGGATTACAAAAGCAATTAATATAAAGTCCTTGCCTTCAAGGGACTTTGAAGGAAGTGGTTTACAACTGCCCACAAAAAATGGAAATGAAGAAATTAAAGTGTTGTTAGATCTACAAACAGAACATTGTAAGAGTTTAGGATAGGAGGATGCAACTTCCCACTGTGGAAATCAGAAAAGGAGGCAGGGTTCCACATTGCCAAATTGTACAAATAGGTAAAAGCAGAGGGAAAAAAAAAAAACGTCCAATAGATTTGTCAAACAGGAAGTCATTAGTGAGCTACGCTGGATCAGACGCAGTGGTGTCTTTGGAAGGGACTCTGGGAGAAGCCAGGTTGAAATAGGTCAAAATATGAGTACACCCATAAAAAGTAGAAAAATAACTATAGAGATTGATTAGGGCAAGAATATGAAGATTGAGAATGGTAGGAAAAGAGACTAGATTTTAATTGGTGAAGAGTGGCGTTGTCATAGAAAACTTATGCAAAAAGTGATTTACATTTTTTTTCTTTTTAACATTTTAAATTAAGCTTTATTTAGAAATAATTGATATATAACACTGTGTAGAGAAGATGCTGATTTTTGGCTTGTTGATAAATTTAAGGTATACAACGTGATAATTTGATCACGTATATATTGTCAAGTGATTACCACAAAAAGGTTAATTAAAGCATGCTTTAAGTAAAATAATACAGTATTTGTCTTTCTCTGCCTGACTTATTTCATTTAGCATAATGCCCTTAAGCTTTCTGCATGTTATCAAAAAAGGTATGATTTCTTCTTTTTCTGGCTAAATAAAATATATAAATATATTTATATGTATTTATATAATTTTATGGCTATATATTGATACATACATATAAATAAATACATATATATATATATATCTTACATTTTCTTTATACCTTAATCCATTAATGGATTAACAATTAGGTTGTTTCCATGTTTTGGCTCTTGGGAACATGGGGGGTTTACAGATATCTCTACAAGATAGTTATTTCATTTTCTTTGCATAAATATACAGAAGAAGGATTGCTGGATCATATGGTAGTTCTATATTAATATTTTGAGGAACCTCTATTCTGGTTTCCATATTGACTGCACAAATTGACATTCCCACCAATGGTGCACGTGGGGTCCCTTTTCTCCACATCATTGCCAACACTCCTTACCCCTTGTCTTTTTGATGAGAGCCATTCCAACAGCAAAAGGTGATAACTTGTTGTGGTTTTGATTTGAATTTCCTGGATGATTAACTAGTGATTTTGAGCACATTTTCATGTACCTATTGACCAATTATATGTCTTCTAAGGAAAAATGTCTATTCAGGTCCTCTGCCCATTTTATAGTCAGAATTTTTTTTTGTTTTTTTTTTTGTTTTTTGCTCTTGTGTTATATGAGTTCCTTACATATTTTGGATTTTGGTTCCTAATCAGATATATGGTTTGCAAATATTTTTTTCCCATTTGGTGGTTGCCTTTTCATTTTGTTGATTGTCTTTTTTGCTGTATAGGAGATTTGCAGTTTGATGTAGTCTCACTTGTTTACTTTTTCCTTTGTGGCTTATACTTTCAGTGCCATTCCAAAAAATCATTGCCAAGACCAATGTCAGGAACTTATTCCCTATGTATTCTTCAAGGAATTTTACAGTTTCAGGTCTTATGTCCTTAATCCATTATGAATTAATTTTTGTGCATATTGTGAAATTCTCTATTTCATTTATTTATGCTCTGATCTTTGTTATCTTCTTCCATCTGATAACTTTGGGATTAGTTTGTTCTTTTTCTAGTTCCTTGAAATGTAAATTTAGATTTTTTTAATGTAGACAATTATCAATATAAACTTTCCTCATAACTGTTTTTGCAGTTATAAATATTTTTAGAATTGCAAATATTTTTAAATATTTCACTTAGACTTGTCTAAATATTCATGAGAAAATGATAATTTTTCAGATTTTGAATCAGTAACTTTAGTTCTGAAAATGCTTTGACAATTATCCATATTATTTTGTACTCTAAAAAAAATACATATAACATTAAAGTGTGCAAAAATTTACCTGGAAAACTATCAGTGCTTGTTGCCCTTTTGAGCTCATTCTTTGATTATGTTTGTTTGTTTTACACATTAAATGGCTAAATTTAAAAAAAAAACTGATTTTGCTACATTTTGTAAAATTTGGTATGTTCTATTTCCATTTTTGTTTGTTTCAAAATTTTTTTATTTGCCTTTGATTTCATCTTTGACTCATTGGTTGTTCAGGAGTGTGCGTTTAGTTTCCACATTTGTATATTTCCAGCTTTCTTCCTGTTATTGATTTCTAATTTTGTACCATTGTGCTCTGAACAGATACTTGGTATAATTTCTGTCTTCTTAAATGTGCTAAGACCTGTTTTGTGACCTATCATATTATCTATCCTGGAGAATGTTCTGTATGGACTTGAAAGGAATGTGTATTCTGCTGCTGTTGGGTGGAATTCTCTGTATATGTCTTTCAGGTACATTTGGTATGAGGTATAGTTCAAGTTCCTTGTTATTCTTATAATTTTTTTCTTTCCTAGAGGAAGTATATTGCATTCTGCATTTAAAAAGAATATTTTTTATATTGTGGCTTTGACATTGTTTGTGGCTAGAACACCTGTGGTTTTACCATCCCTGGGTGATGCCTTACATTAATTTCTTATTTAAGCTTCCTTCACAGTGCAGGTAGAGATAACTTGGCCTGCAACAAAACTAATATGATTATATTTTTTCTCACTAGATTTACCTTACTTTTTTCAAAAATCCAAAGATTTTTCTAATTCTCCTTGTCACAGAAGGGGTCACTTTAAGAGATTTCCAGCATCATGCAGGGATAATAGTTCCAGCTTCTTTTACTTGTATAACCCCAAGGTCATTTTTTATCATATGGACATTAAAACCCCAGTCTCTGATCCCTAAGATCTCAGTCTGGGTCTAATCAGCTGCTGTGATTTTGGCTATTCCTCTCAGCATTCCAGTTTTGAGAATCCTGTGTGCTTTAGACAAATGGTAATACTCTTGCTGATTCATATTTTTAAAATATATTTCTTAGGGATTAGAGTATGAATCCAGAGTTAGATTTTCTGGATTTAGAGTCAGTTTTGCTACTTTCAAATAGGGTGAATTTGGTAAACCCACCTATGACTCTTTATCCATCTATGATTCAATTGCTTAACTCACCACATTATTCAACCTCATTTGAAAATATTGGATTGGCCAAAAAGTTCGTTCTGTAACAGCTTACAGAAAAACCCAAATGAACTTTTTGGCCAAACCAATATATTACAGACTGAGAAGAGGCTAGAGATCTGAGTTCTGAAAACAGAGACTTACTGGTTGCCTTATAACTGATTTCTGGCAAATGGAATATGAAAAGAAATAATATGGGCCAGATTTGGAAGTGGAACTCTCTCATACATAAATCTCCAAGGTCTCATTCCATTTCACAAATATTTTAAAGACCATGTGTTTAAAATTTATGCACCATAAAAAAGGAAGGAACTTCAGTCCTTGAATCACTGCTTGGAGAAGAAATATGTGATCATCATTAAATTGTGACATGAGGAAGAAACACACTTTATGATATTAAGCCAGAGGCTTGGGTATTGTTTTTTATTCAACTGCCAGTTTTGCTATCTTGCTTAAAATAGAAATTGATACTTTGTAGTTGATACTGAATAGTTTGTTACAGAAGTTTCCATAACAGAAACCAAAAACAAGATGCCTTTGATATACCAGTCAAATGACAGCCAGAGAGGAAACTAATACTGGGGTCAGAAAATTGGTGATCAATAATATTCAGTGACAAGCATTTGGAAAAATGTTGCCTATGATAATCTGAAAGATAGCATTGTGGGATATAATTGCAATGACTCAAAATTGTAGTATATAACTGTCTAAGTTTGGCTGTGTTTGGCAAGATATTCCAAAACCAATATGATTTTAGGTGAAAATTGCCAAGATTAACAGTAAGATTTTTTTGATGATGGCCATCCTGAGTGGTGTGAGGTGATACCTCATTGTAGCTTTGATTTGCATTTCTCTAATGATTAGTGATGTTGAGCATTCTTTCATGTGTTTGTTGGCTGTCTGTATATCTTCGATGGAGAAATTTCTATTTAGGTCTTCTGCCCATTTTTGGATTGGGTTGTTTGTTTCTTTGATATTGAGCTGCATGGGCTGCTTGTAAATTTTGGAGATTAGTCCTTTGTTAGTTGCATGGACTAATATATACTACCAAATGTAAAATAGATAGCTAGTGGGAAGCAGCCACATAGCACAGGGAGATCAGCTCGGTGCTTTGTGACCATGTAGAGGGGTGGGATAGGGAGGGTGGGAGGGAGACACAAGAGGGAGGAGATATGGGAATATATGTATATGTATAACTGATTCATTTTGTTAAAAAGCAGAAACTAACACACCATTGTAAAGCAATTATACTCCAATAAAGATGCTAAAACAAACAAACAGTAAGATTGAGAAGGACAATGATAGTCTTGAAATATAGGACCTTAATATTTTTTGAAAAGTCTACTGCTTCTGTATCCCAATTTGTAGTAGATAAACCTGAGAAAGCTTTGAATATAAATTTCCACTAAGACTCAAGTTTGCAGGAAAGTTCAGTTTAAGAGGTGTAGTCTATTCTCTCAAACTTGATAGTCTTAAATAACCTCTTAGAGGGTAAAGCCTGAAGTGAAGGAACAAAATAACAAAAGAATTTTCCAAGACACCAAAATAGGGTTAATTAAGGAACTATGCCTACCAACAGGGTTAGAAGCCTTCACAGTGTCTGCCCAGCAAGATTTCAAAGTTGCTTTAGACAAGTGTCTATTGTGTGCTTGTGTGTATTTCATTCCCTCTTTTCTCAATAAGATTTATTATTATGGTTATCCCAACGCTGCTACACTATTTTATACTAGCTATGTATACGTTTGAGTGTTAGAAGGTATTAGCAGAAAAGATACTTTATCTCTTTAATTAGAATAACTGGCCCAGAATCCACACCCAGAAACAGACTGAACATCATTTAGAGGTAGTAGACAATGAGCTAGGTGCAAGGTCTGGATGGGACCTGTCTCCTTAAGGGAAAAACAGAGAAAATTGGTATGTAATTGATCAGAAGGGCAGATATTAGTAAAGACTGAATCTATGCTCATCATTTTTGTTGTTCTTACTTGACACATTCATTTCTCAAACACTTTGAAGGGCTGAGACTGAGCTACAGCCAAGAAAATGTGGGTGAAAGTGATGTATGTCATTTCCATCCATAACCCGTGAAAATCTCCCATTTACAGTTTTCCATATTCTCTTCCCACCCAGTGACTTGAGGCCACATGTTGAAGATGACTATATTCTAAATGGAAGAAGCCACCCTATGATATGGGGTAGAACCAATTGGATTTTCATAGATTATGACATGAGTGGTAAATAAATACTATTATGTTAAACCACTGTGATTTGGGGATTGTGGCTTATTTTACACTTATTAATACACAACCTCAAATGTTATTGACAAGATTAAATTAACACATGTAAAGTATTTGGAAGCATGTTAGGATATAGTAAACACATTACAAATGTCAGCTATTTTTATAACACACTGTTCAACATGTATATGTGTTTAGATGGAGTGGTTTTCTCTGTCAGCTAAACACACCATATTGTGAGACTTCAGGTGGTGGGGGTGGGAGACTCTAGGGAGGTTTTTCTTTCTTTAAAAAGAGATTAAATAATAAGTTACTTAACCACTGCTATTAACACATAAATTGTTTCATTATAATTCATTTTAGTGGACTAGTTATTGGAGTAAATATTGGATTAGTTATGCCCTCCCCCTGCCCCTGTGGCTTAAGAAGAAAAAAAATTATTTATGCAATTAGTGCATATTAGTGTCAAGTGTAACAATTTCACAAATAAGAACTCCACAATACTAGGATCTCTATATGTTTATCTATATATCTATATCTGTAGATATATGTAGTTAGATATAATAATATAGATATGCCATAATCTATAGAAATCTTGGAGGTAAAAAAAGACTTAAAATATGAAAGTCTGGAGTAAAACAAATATGTCTCTCTTCTGGAATCTCTGAAATCCATGTAGTAACAGATTGGTTTCTTTCCTCCTGATATGAAACATAAGTGATCCAAACCAGAAATACTGTTTTTCACCATAATAGTGAACGGAAAAGACCAAAACCTTTTACTTTTGTCATGTTTGTTTGTCAGTGGTATTGCTGATAAATACGTAGTATGTTTTCTTGTGACTTAGCTCATTTTCCATTTCATGTACAGAAGTTCCTAATCACATCAATTAAAAGGAGACTCTCTTTCACCCCAATCTGTATACCATTTATTTCCTTTTTTTGTCTCATTGCATTAACTAGTACTTCCGGTACAATGGTGCAAAGGGGTGGTAAGACGGTATGTCTTTGACTCATTCCTGATATTAGTGAGAAAACTTGTAGTTTCTCACCATTAAGTATGACATTCACTGTAGGGTTTTTTTTTGTTTGTTTGTTTTGTTTTTTTTGTTTGTTTTTTGCGGTACGCGGGCCTCTCACTGCTGCAGCCCCTCCTGCCGCGGAGCACAGGCTCCGGACGCGCAGGCCCAGTGGCCATGGCTCACGGGCCCAGCTGCTCCGCGGCATGTGGGATCCCCTAGACCGGGGCACGAACCCTTGTCCCCTGCACCGGCAGGCGGACTCCCAACCAGGGCGCCACCAGGGAAGCCCTCACTGTAGATTTTTTGTAAGTAGTCTTTATCAACTTAAGGTAGTTCCCCTCTATTTCTAGTTTACTGAGAGTTTTTAATCATGAATGGGTATTGGAATAGTCAAATGCTCTTTATTCATCTATTGATATGATCACATGATTTTTATTTTTTTAGCTTGTGGTAGATTACATTCACTGATTTTTAAATGTCAAATCAGCCTGCATACCTGTGTTAAATCCCACTGGTCATGGTGTATAATTTTTCATATGCATTGTTAGATTTGATTTGCTCAAATTTTGTTGAGGATTTTTGCATGCATGTTCCTGAGAGATATTGATCTATAGTTTTCTTTTCTTGTAAAATCTTTTTCTGGCTTTGCTATTAGGGTAATGCTGTCCTCACAAAATGATTTAGTAAGTATTTCACCTGCTTCCATCCTCTGAAGTGATTATAGAGAATTGTTATTATTTCTTCCTTAAATGTTTGGTAGAATTTTCCAATGAATCAATCTGGGCCTGGTGTTGTCTGTTTTCAAATTTTATTACTTATTGATGCAATTTATTTAATAGTTATAGGTCCATTCAGATTATCAATTTCTTCTTGTTTGAGTTTTGGCAAATTGTGTCTGTCAAGGAATTGTGTCTGTTAATTTCAGGGTATCAAATCTGTGGGCCTAGCTTTGTCATAATAATCCTTTATTATCCTTTTAAAGTTCATGGAGTCTGTAGTGATATCCCCCTCTTTCATTTCTGATATTAGTAATTTTCTTAATCTCTTTATCTTAGCCTGACTAGAGGTTGGTTTTTTTTTTGGCTGTGCCACTCGGCATGAGGGATCTTAGTTCCCCCACCAGGGATCAAACCCATGCCACCTGCAGTGAAAGCATGGAGTCTTAATCACTGCACTGCCAGGGAAGTCCCAAGAGGCTTATTTTTTTTTTTAATTGATCTTTTCAAAGAACCAGCTTTTGGTTTCACCAATTTTATCTATTGTTTCCAATTTTATTGATTTCTACTCGAATTCTTACAATTCCTTTTTCTTTCTGCTTACTTTGGATTTAATTTGCTCTCTTTTTCTAGTTTCTTAAGGTGGAAACTTACATTATTGATTTTAGATCTTTCTTCTTTTCTAATATATGCATTTAATTCTTCAAATTTCCCTCTAAGTCCTGTTTTCAGTGTATGCCACACATTTTGATAAATTATTTATTTCATTTTCATTTTATTAATATATTTTTAATAACTCTTAATGTTTCTTTTTTGACTTATTTCACTTTTAGAAGTGTGTCATTTAATCTTCATCTGCTTTGAGATTTTTCAGTTATCTTTCTGTTATTGATTTATAGTTTAATTCCATTATGATGAGAGAGCACATATTGTATGATTTCTATTCTTCTAAATTTGTTAAGCTATGTTTTATGGCCCAGAATGTGATATATCTTGGTAAAGGATTCAAGTGAGCTTGAGAAGAACGTGTATTCTGCCCTTATTGGATGAATTAGTGTATAGATGTCAATT
This sequence comes from Neophocaena asiaeorientalis asiaeorientalis, assembly GCF_003031525.2. Taxonomy (NCBI): domain Eukaryota; kingdom Metazoa; phylum Chordata; class Mammalia; order Artiodactyla; family Phocoenidae; genus Neophocaena; species Neophocaena asiaeorientalis. The sequence continues at coordinate 3,006,373 of NW_020175387.1, read as the reverse complement.
ATATCAATTTGATTGTTAGTGTTGATGAATTCAACTATGTCCTTACTGATTTTCTGTCTTATAGAGATTTTCTGCCTGTTGGATCTGTCCTTTTCTGAATGAAGGGTGTTGAAGTATTCAACTGTGATAATGGATTCATTTATTTCTCCTTAAATTTCTATCAGTTTTTGACTCATATAACTTGACTCTGTGTTGTTAATATATTGATTTTTTAAAAATATCTGTCTTCTGAACAAGACTGCACTCTCCTGAGGGTATTTTCTGGCTGTTACATGTTCAATGCCCCAATGCCCAGTACTGTAAGTACCACAAAGTATATACTCATTAATTCATTTTCAAATGAATTAATGAAAAAGTGTTTTCTATCTACTAATTATATTTTCAGAAATGAGTTGCCATGGAAAAACATAAGATTTGAAAAGCTTCTGACTGCGAATTGTCTTCATTGACAACTGATCTCACTTAGGAGTGACTTCTAATTTAGGCTGCCCTCAGGTAGGGAGCATATAGCAGTTAGCATAGGAAAATCAGTAGTTAAGATTGACTGAGTGCTTACTATTTTTCTGGTTAGACTGTTTTATTTCCATTGTCATGTTATTCTTTCAACAGTCATATAAAATACATGATATTGTTATACTTATTTAATAAATGATTAACTGAGGCTTAGAAGGGTTAAGCAAATTTTTCAAGGTTAAACAGCTATTAAATGAAGATCTTGAGCATTGAGTAAGGTGTTTAACTCCCAAAGCACTGCTCTGGACCACTAAAACAAGGATATTGGAAATTAGGTTTGTTCTGGTAACTCTATGTTTGCTTTTAGGAGATTGGTCAACATGTATGAATAATTCAGACAGTTAATAATCAAAAAATTTTCCTATCCATGGGGAACGTTGGTCTCCTTGACAATAAAAAATTGCTGGGATAAAACCTTTTGTGATGGGAGAATAGTTCTCTGATTTAGCTGTTCTATAAGTTTGGATTTCTAGTACGTATTGGGTAGTCTTAAAGTGAGACACTTAGGCACTTGAGTTGGAATTACCTGGATTATCTAGGCAAAATGTGTGTTGAGCTCTTGGAGGCTTAATTACTAGAGCAATTGCACAGCCCTCCACTTCAGTTAGGCTCTTTAGGCACAGTGACCAAGTAATTGCAGTGGTTTTGTCAAATTATGCTTTCTCAGTTTACTGTTACTTCCTTTAAATTGAAGCTCCACTATTGCCATCCTTTATTTTCTAAGATGATAACGTTGATAAGGGTTATGGTCAGTATGTCTAAGTGTTGCTTTAAACACCAATGAACACCTAATAGCTTTCTCTTCTCCATAAATACAGGAGAAATAATTTATTAATAAAATCAAAACTTAATAAAAATGTTTCATTATAATAGAGATATCTAATAAAAAAACAAGAAATACTAAGGCATACGTATATAGAATTTCTAATCATGAAATAAAATACTGAACATTTTCAAGAATCACTGAAGTATCCAACCAAGTATATACAAGTATAATTATACAATCAACATATATTAATATTAATTATACAATCAACATATATATAATTATACAATCAACATATACTTTAAACATATATTATTGTTTAAAGTTTTTGTACTGACACTATAATGGCCACTAAACAGTGTAGCAGAACAAAATGCATCAGAAAATAATAATAAGATACACTAAATATCTAAGTAATCAAGAGGAAATTTAAAAAAAATAAGTCTGACCACCAACAAAAAAGTTAATATATGAGTAAAATTATCAGTATATTTGGTCCCTTTTTTCTTTTAATCATGACTTGTGCAGTCCTCCTCAGACTACATCTTTGATATCACATAGGTTTTCAGATGCCAGTGAAAGCACTACTTGGTTTGTGTCACATACTGTGACTAAATTTGAAAGAAATTATGCTCAGTCTGAGAAAAAGACCTTAGCTGTAGTGACTGGAGTAATAAAATTGCCCAAATAAATTCTTGGAAGAGAAATTACCTTGACAACTGCCCATAAGCTCTTATTTGAAATCTTAAAACCCTAGATTGGGTAGCATCTGGAGCAGCTGCCAGAGTGCTGTGATGAACTTTAATGCTGTCATACATTCAATATAAATATTTTCTGGAATACCCTAATGCAGATGTCTTTCCAAGGCTGCCCTGAGAAATGTTATCACTGGGTCTACTCTAAAACACTTTTAAAACCTCTTCTCTTTAAATATTACAAATGAAATGGTAGAGTACATTTCCAAGGAAATAATATTTAAACAATTCTTACTATGAATGTGGTTAGAGTTCTGTTCTTATTATGTTGTAAAAAAAGCACTTAATCATTTACAATACATGACTATGATTACTTATTAATTGTTTTAAAAATCACTAACTACCAACTTTGTGCTAATTGATGTGTTTAATCCTCCATGAGATTAAAATATAATTATTAAAAAATGATTTACCATGTCAAAATCTAATTTCTCTATTCTCTTTATTTTGTCTAATTATATGTAAAAATATGTGTTCTGGTCAGAAGTCCTAGGCTGGGTTTCTGGTACCACTCTTTGACTTGGACAACTAAGCACCACTAAGAATTTCCTCATTCATAAATGTATAAAAGTATAAATATATAGAAATTAAATTTAATGAACGGATTGAACTAGAAAAGATAAAACTTGTGTCTTTTTGTTACATTGGAAAATATAATTATCTGTAGGTTAATTTTCCTATCCCAGTGTGAGCTAAGGCTTCACCAAAAGATATTTTTTCTTCCTGTTTAATTTTTCTTTTAGAATTATAGATGAAAGTCTGCAAAAGCTCAGTTATATTATCAATTGTTACAAAAAATGTTGTTATATATTTGTCCCAGAAAAAAAAAGACACAAAATTCAATTTCATTATGAGTACCTGATAGGGTGATTGAAGGGTCAGTGATAAAGGAAAATATTCTGTCGTATTTTTTAACTTGAAACATGCTGACAAATTCTGCTTCTTGGCTTGATTCATTTTCCAGTCACTTTTTATTTAAAAATTATTCAGCTATTAAGGTTGAAATTATTGTTGTAGCTATGCCCTTAGAATAGAGTTTGGTTTCTGAGTAGAAGTAAAGGAGTTTAAAATCTCAAAGATATGAAGCCAAAGACAAAATCAAACTGAAAGGGTTTCATTTGTTTGCAACATCAGTAATGTTTCATGTTGCTGAAAACTGACGTTCTGTTTCGGAGTAAGCAACCACCTCATCACTATGCAAGAAAAGCCTTCTACACTGACTTCTGGTTTGTTTGCATAATATAAACTGCAATCCTGTTCCTGCTGGACTGTCTCCCAGTTCACCCAGTTCTCTGCAGAGTTATGTACTTGACCCATGGTCATTACTTGAAGCAAGGTGGTTTGAGTGTGTCCACTTCACACCTAAGTGCATCTTCTTCCTTCTATTTATCTCTTTTTAACTCTTCTCCAATCTTTCCTCCAGTGGTTGTGGTTCAGAATTCTGATGAGATAATCTATGGTGCACTTGCTGAAATAAAAGTCATCATACCTCACTGAAAATTCTTTGAATAACAGATAATCAAGTTTATCACATTTTTAAGAGATATAATATTAAAATGAGCAAGAATCATTTGGAAATGGGACCTATATGAGTGATAGAAAAATGAATCTTTCATTCTTCCTCTAGTTTAATTGTTACCCTTAAAAGATAAGCTAAAAACCTGATATATTTTCTGTGGCACAAAGTTGTTTTTTGGAAGAAAAAGTATTCCTTAACAGAAGCTTTCCTGAAAAAAATATAGACAGATTTGTGCTTGTTTCAAGTACATTAAATATTTATTCTTATTTTTAAAATTTCCAAAGGCTATTCTCTACCTGAGTGTACCACTCTTAATTTTATAAACATTTAGTAAGTAAATCATCTAATCAAGTAATCACTTACAAATTACATATTAAACAGATAGACTAAATGCATAGTTGAACTAAATATTTTCCTTTTATACCCATTTGTAAAATTAGTTAAAATTCTTATGATTGCCACTATGATACCAGAGAAAAGAATATATTTTATTGTAAATGATGCTGAAATATTTAACTCTAAAGCCTTTATTCTTAAGGCTTTTAAATATAGCTAACCACATCAGATTATTAATCACAGGCAATAATCATTTCAAGTATTTATGTATATTATGGGACTCAAATAAAGAGTTTCAGTTAGTTAATGATTGCATTTAATCTACCAAATCCATTTTCAGAATACAATTATTTGGCAATTCAGCAAGAGATCCTGTAGATAAATTTAGTCACCTAAACCATCAACCCCTATACATCTTATACGGTCCATTGGAAGATGGTTAAAAAATAAAATGATGTCAATAAGGGTATGACATAGTGAACTCATGACTTAAATCACTTTGGCTCTCTTGTATCTATGTGATAGGTATTGAACTTGGTGAAGCTGTCTACTGAAGAATGACTAAGATTCAACACATTTAGTTATAATGTAAATATAATAAATACAATTTCATAAAATATTATAGTAATTCCAGTTTACTTATTAATGTAAAAAAGCATAGGAAAAATGTCTCAAATACAGAATTTTAGTAAAATTAAGTACACAGAGCTATTAAAATGTTATTTAATATGTAGAGTATTATGAATTATGGTTATATATGTAGCATACAAATATTTTTTGATATAGACAAAATAACGAAAGGCTCAGTATCATAATCTGATATTTAATTTCCCATTGTCTACTTGAAGCTTACTTTTAATAATCATTGCATAATAACTACCT